>NC_056731.1:928942526-929225026 GCF_019279795.1 Protopterus annectens | reverse complement strand
GTCATTGTTAGCAGGAACGCTGCTCTACATATATTTGACACCAGTCTCTTACACAATGTCTGCTGTCATTCTGGGATGACATGGCTGACAGTAAACAGGCCTTTGACACATCACATGTATCCATGGATTCAAGGGAGTGGGGATAATACCCAAGTCACATCCACCCATAAAGTGCCATTCCAAGGCAAATGTCCTAAACACAGGATAACTCCCTGACACCTACAGGACAACTGCATCGTTTTCTTATGCTAATCAGTGCTAGATGTGTAGCGTCCATAATCACAGCTGGTCACTGTAGCTCCAACAATGGGGAGTACTGACATCTGTGCAGTGAGGAACACCTGGCTGATGGCTCTGTAGTGCACAATAGCACTACCACCATATACCTCAGAACCTAGCACTACCACCATATACCTCAGAACCAAACATGTGGGCCATAACACAGGTACGGACAGCTCCAGGTGGTGGTGTCCCCACATACATAAAGGCCACTCACATGTACTGACCGGTACCCACACGAAAGGCATCACAGATGAGTCATGTGCAGGACACAGTGTCACATGCTGCATTCTAGGATGTAAACCTCAGACACCATCATGCCCTTGGGCCACCAACATGCATCCATACATGTTGTAGGACATATAAGAGTACACCACCATGTGACCCTTGACCAGTGGACTGTACCAAGCTCTACATCAACTGTAGAGAGTACCCATGTACTGACACAGTTGCATCATGTGTTATGCAATGCAATGATACCACTGTCTGTAACCAGGTCAGCTGTACACATACCAGAGGCCCTTGGTACTTTCCACCATTAGCAGATGACTGTTGCTGTACACCAGTACACACCCTTATGTATGGATATGGCATACATGTACCTGCCCTGGGTATGTACATGCCACACACACACACACACAACATACATGTAAATAGCATAGCTGTTGTTGTCCTTTGTGCAAACAGGTGGCTACAGCCATTACACACATGCACATGGAATGTAGGTCCATGGCTGCTGAATGCTAACAGTACATAAGGTGTGATATCAATGTTGACAGAGGTAACATTCCCTCTGCACCGGTCACCCATTACACCCATCATATCATACAACAGTCCATGTGTCGTGTATGTCATTATACATGTCCACCAATTGTAATGCCTACAAACATACCCAAATGACAGGATTGTAGGACTTACACACCTGTACATGTAGTGTTGTGAATTCAGATAACATGCGTGTGCAGTTGCTGATGTATGCAGGTGACGTATCCTAGCACATCATGCAGTTGCAATGCAGCCTCAACATTGCCAACTGTATATGGTGATATGCCGAATGTACGGAAAGATGTGCCTCAGGTATGGACAGTTGTGTGGAAATAACTAAGTGGCGGGGCATCTTTGCAGATGGATGTTTGCTGTGGACAGCTCACAGGTGTGTCACAAGCGGTCCTACAATAACCTGTGTAACCGGTAAGCAATGGTTTCATTAATTGAAGGACATAACACACACAACATAGACAGCGGTCAGGGTGACAGCAAAGGTAAATCACTTGACACCTGTTAACAGTTAAGACGTCCTGTGTGCATATATCAGCACTGTTGCCACCAGAAGCGTCAGTACATTTTGTAACATGTGCAATACTGCTGTACATCTGTCATACATATCATGAGCTAGGCAGGTCTGTAATTCACAGTACTGGCATGTGTGGTTGTGTGTGTGTCCATATATGTCACGTATGGTGGGGAATACATCTCAATTGTTACTCACTCTCCTGTAGACTAGTGTACACATCTGTACAGACTGCAACGTAGAAAGCAGGACATAGGCAGGAGCGTGTATCTCACACATGTGAGGTATCTATATGTGCGTGACATAGGTGTATTCAATAATGAATGCCACAGTGTGTGTATGTGTGTGTGTGTGTGTGTGTGTGTGTGTGTGTGTATGTAGGGCTGTCTGGTCCCTGGAGTGAGGATGTATGTTACCATACTGAACTGATAAGACCCCTCCCCCCATCCAGGCAATGCATTCTACTATCCGTGTTGATGTCCCCGATCTTAGGCCATACTGACTACTTGTACATGTGTATTTTCTGTGGAGTGTCATGTAGGTGCACAGAACTGTAATAATGATTTGCACATAGGCAGGGGTCCTCACCTCACCAGTAGCAACTGTGTGCGAGTGTGTGTTACTGTGTCGGTGAATCCGTGAGTGTGTGGGTGTGTTACTGTGTCACTGAATACATGTGTGTCAATACCTGAGTGTGTGGGTGCAGTTGTGTGTTGGCATCCTGTCATGGGAATGTGTATTACTGATTCACAATGAGGCATCACACTTCCCACTGGCCTCTACCCTTGTAATCAGCTAGACCACTCTCTTACCTCACCACTCCATGTAACTGTACCTGTGATGTCACCCTTTATGGATGTCACGTCTGTAGTCACAGTAGCTTAATACACAGCTATCATCTTCTTAGATCAGTAGACGTGTTTGGAATGTGGGACATTCTCACTGGTATGTGGCAGCTACATGGTGCATGCTGGTATATTCATACATACCTGTGAGTAGTCTACATTGACATATGGGACACTAACTGCAAACACTGATATTCACTGGCACGTGCAATTAGACCTGAAGGAGGACAGAAGAACATCATGACAAACATGCAGTTACTGTTGTTACACAAGACACATACTGTTAACAGTACGAAATGCATTGTACACCTGTAGTACATGGTATGTCTGCTGCCTGTCAACAGTACTCAACAATTGTAAACTACACTTATCTTCCTAGTCTGTTCACCCTGTGCATCAGACCATATGAGCATGTCCCTGCACCGATGGTATGGATGTCAGGGATGTGGCACAGGCATCATCATATGCACAGGGTGATAATGTTTGCCAGAGGCCTAGGCTGCACCATTGGATGACATCATCTGTGTGGGTTAGGGCCTTTGATCTAATTGGGTGTGTGTGGATGTTATGCATGTGTTTGTTGCGGTGCCCTATATATGTTTCCAGTGTGTGCATGTATGTATGCACACAGTTCTGCAATGTGTCTAGCCTACACATGGGTATTATTGACAGCTGCAGACTGTACAGGTGAGATTTTACAGTTCACGGTGTCCAGCCACAGACATGTGACCTGTGCCTGCCAGGGGCTGCACAGGCACTACCAGGCAGAGGTGCAGATTGGGTACTGTCTGATGTCACTTGTCCACTGTAACCATGTCCCTGTTGGGACCATCCCGGGCCACATGCACATGGCTTGCTGTGTTGTGGTGTGGACAGTACAGCAGCAGATGCACTGCTGCTGCTACCGCCACTACAGGAGCGGACATGTGAGGTAGCTCATACACGTAGACCTGAAACAGGTGATGTAGCAGGCCTACGTCCACATGCCCAATGCCTCACTCCTACCAGATGTTCCAACACAGACAGCTCACGCTCGTGAATTGTCATGCCATGGTCAAGGACTCCAACCATGTCACCCAACTGTCTGTCCAAAGCTTCAGCAATCTACTGTTGAGCATTTACCATTGCCTGGATGCTGTTGTTTAAGGAACGGACAGCAGCCCTCTGAAGCCTCTGATCTTCTCTGTTGTGCCATTCAGCATGTGCCTGTGCCTCCATTACAGCCTGAAACATACGTCTGGTGACACCAGCTGCTGTGCTCTGTCTTGCAGGAGCATGTTGGCCAGAGGTCCTCCTCTGAGCAGCACTGGCCACGTGCCTGTGTGGGGCACCACCAGGCAGTTGGCTGACACCATGGTGTGCAGGCATGCCTTCCATAGCCCCCTCACTTTCCTGTTCCAAGCTACCACATGCCAACTGTCCTTCCTCTATGGCCACTGGTGATGGGGTATGTGCAGGCATGGGATCTGTGTGCGGGGATGAGGGGGATATAGCTGGAATGGCAACCAATGGCACAGTTTCAGCCCCTGTCAACTCTGCCTGTGCCTCAATCATGCATTCATTATCACTGCTAGAGTCTGTGGGGACACTAACATCAGATGTACCGCAGGAGGACAACGCACCTACATCACCTGTGAGGGCAGACAAGAACTGTACATTACAATCTATACAATAGACACACACACACACACACACACACACACACACACACACACACACACACACACACACACACACACATGTGATATGACAGAAGGCATGCAACATGCATGTGATACGGCAGATGGCATGTAGCACAGACAATAATAGTGGTATCATACATCCCTGGGTTGCACACAACAGCATGCATGTGTCATAGCAGATGGCATGCAAATTACACAATCATAGTAGTAGTTAGCATACATCCCTGTGTTACACCATGTAAACCAGCACAGGTTAACAGTATACCTGCTTGATGTGTGGCATATGACCTTGACAATCACATGTAGCATGACATGTGATCTGCTGACGTGTGCAATGACATGTATACATGTTTAACACAATGGTGTCCTGTCAAATATACAGTGGGGTAATGGTGTCCCAATGCAGTGTTGTCTGTCCGCCCTACAGATATACTGCACATTTAGCTGATGTGCATGGCCATTGCAGGGAATCATGAGGCATCTCTATTGCTATACAGTGTGAGTTACAGACACAGTTCATAGCCATGACTGTATTTAGATACAATACATATATACTGTGGAATGTGACCCAAGTCACTGAGGTGTATACACACTAAACCATGATGTGGAAGTTATGACACAGGTCACTGAAGGGTATACGGATGACACCCCTGCACATCTGCAACCATATTGCTGCTGCCTGGCAACTATGGCCAGACATGGCGAACACGTCGGCACACCATGTCCCACATGACATCTGTGTACCACACACACACACACACACACACACACACACACACACACACACACACACAGACACGAGGAGCAAGTATGACATTGATGTCTGACACCAGCAAGGGGAATGTACTGTATCTGTGGGCTGATGTGGATACTGTACAGGTGACTGCTCTCATGTTGTGACACCCTCAAGATGTTCAACACATCTTATGTGGTGGATTGATGTTACGCCTACACACGATGTGCACAGGCTTGTAGGATGTCTAGTGTTCCACATCTACAATATAACCATTACACAAAGGCCATAGTTGGACCATGTGTAGCCATTGTACAACAGGGTGTACACACAAGCACAACACATCTACTGTGTGTGTTGCTCCATGTCTCTGGCCATCCTCCATGGCCATGTGTGTACATGTGTTGGCCAAATTATTGTGACGGGCATCTATTTCACATGTCTGTGTTGTCCCATATGGCATACACCCATAGATGGCATATGCTCCACTGACGACAGGGTTATGCAGACAAAGGGTGGTATGTGGGATATGTTTCAGGTTAGGTAGGCAGTGTTGCAGCCGGGCCACTAGATGTCATGGACATGTCAAAATAGCACATCACATTGTGTGACATTCATAGCAGGGCTATGATCCACACCTTTGAATCCTGTGGACTGGCCATACTCCAGCCCACTGTATAGTACTCTTTGTATTCCCCACATGTGTAGTTCTGATCTGTAGTACATGTCCCTACAGTGAACAGAATCTCCACCATTGTATGCACAGCTGTCCACACATCTGGCAATGACAGTTTGTGAGGATTCATGTCAGTGAGATGATTCACATAGTTTGCAAGTGTTGCACATGGGCAGGCACTGTGATGCATTGCAGGTCCGACCTGTATATTGTGACAGGACCATACATTATGTGTACACATTGTAAAGGGCCACATGGCAGATAGATCTGTGCATTATGATTCCTGATACATAATAACAGTCTCACCTGCGAAGGGCTGCTGTCACAGCAGAATGCCAGAGGTACCTAAATAGGAGTAACACAGCAGTATGAGCATTATCCATGCCTGTATGATGGCTACAGGGTGCAATGTGCATGTTAACACATACACCAGTACATTAGACTACACTATGGTGTATGCACATGTGTGCATACACAGAGTAGCATACTATAGTATGCAGCATGTGTGTATACATGCCTTGCATATGATGTTACATTACATATTGTACAGTGACACATGCAACTATATGGAATATAGTTATTATAGGTGCAGTACTGACTTACCAGGCAACTCCAGGCTCAGTGGTTGAGAGACACCCACCTCCACAATATCGATTAAGGTTTGTGAATGTGGTTCTGCAGGTGTCCCTAGGTTGGCCAGTAGCTCCTTGGTACGTGTGAGTGGGGGCTGGGTTGGTGGTCCACCACCTGTTGCACCTTGTTCCCTGGTGATTGCATTTGCACGCTGTTTTGCCCATCTAATGAGGTCTGTACAGTGTCTGCGCACCTGCTGGTATGTGCGGTTGTGGCCACCCACATCATTAACCCTCCTGCGAAGTTCCATCCACAGGGCATCCCGCTGCTGTGCATCCTGTGGCACATAGCTGAACAGGATATCATGATTGTCAAGTAGGTATGGGATGAGGGTCTCATCCTCCAAGTGGGTAAAAGGGGGTAGCCTTGCACGTGGCATACCTGGAAGACATAATGATGGAGACAGGTCACAGTAATTCACAGAGACATACAGAGCTACAGCTGAACATACATGTGTATCACATTTATTACATTTAAATAGTTGTATTTGCAACTCTACATGACACTGAAGTGTTTGTGTCACACACATGTGACCTCAATGGTGAGTGGATATTATCACCATATATGTGTGTGTGTCACCTGATTACATTGCTCATACTCCATGTGGATGCTATCTTGATGTGGGCATGTCTGTTTGCCTGTACTGGTGTTCCTACCTATCAGCACATGGCTGGATGTGTCCACATTAATGCAGTCGACCTTGATGCTGTGTATATGTCACATATAAAGACTTACACTGCCTTAACAGACATGACCTGTGACCCTGCGGACTTGCTCACATAAGGGTTTACATGTATGTGTTCTGCCATATACATCTACATGGCACTGTACAGCAATTCAACATCCTGACATGTATCACTTGTGTTGCACATGTGATACACATGGGACACTGGCTAGCCAGATGGTATTTGCAGGGATGGATATCAACTATAGCATGTACAGTTAAAGTCAACTAGTAGGCTATATGCCATGGGCCATGTATGAATCTAGGATGAAAGGTTACCTGGCAGTAGCCAACAGGCGGGTCTCTGGGGCCAGGTGGAGCAGTGCCACATTACTGATCCACAGGTTAATGATACATTTACCATGTAGTCATCACACCATGTCTGAGAGGGGAGTGATGTGCAGCTTTGACGGACAGGAATGCATAGTATGGCAGGACTATGTAAAGTGTATGGGACAAGGATCTGTCCAGCATGTGGAAGGTGGATGTCCATGAAGTATGTGTTTGAGATCTGGATGTGTACGTGTAGCATGTCCAACATCACTGGGTTGGACATGGATTTATTCAGGGTATGCATCATGCTACATAGTGGAGATGGAGAATGGGAAGGCTGGTGTAGGCCATCTGCACATGGCCAATACCCCTTAAAGGAAATATGTGATCTGATATGGGTCACTCAAGTGTTGTGTATGGCTGGACAATGATCTCTAAATTCATGGATGGCACCCTGTCATTATTAGGATTGCCACATATGACTACCTGACAGGTGTGGTGATGTAGCTATCACAGGAAAGACAACTGCCCAGCTGCATCCCTTACACACAAGTGTCCATTATGTTGACCGCTGCCTAGGTGGTAGTTCATGGGTACAGGGTACATAGGGATGACAATGCAATATGTAGCTGTCAGATTGTGGCCATATGTCAAACACACCTCACCCACAAAGCTCCATTCTGTATGTTGTCCACAACACTCCTGAGTCAGCTATTGCTCCTAGGTCATAGTCATTCGCATACTTCAATAGGCAGATGCCTTCTGTTTGTCTGTGAGGTATGGACTACAATGAGGGGGAATACAATTCATTAACCCTGACTTACTGTAGCTGCCACTGGTGTGATGAGCATGTATTATTCAGACACCTTCTGTAGTGCTGGTTCTGCCAGCAGTCCCGTTGCAAAACACTCCTGTGACATAGGAATGTACATCTTGTATACTGAGTGTAGGTGTACACTGTATGGGTGATGATGTCTTATGACCTGGTAAGGTTATGATATGCAGTGTGAAATCAACCTTACTGTCATCTACATCTGTACTGCTGATATCAGTTATTTGATCAAAGTTCATGGCCTTCCAGACCAGTCTCAGGAGGGTAGTAGTGCAGTACTTCACATTATCAGTGGTGTCTCCCCCTTTGTGGGTTGTGATACCTGTTGGTGTGCACCATTCAGTGTGTACACAGCCTGAAATGGAGCTATGTTTTACATGATGTGTACGTGGAGAGCATCTCGTTTTGACATATGTGTGTGATACAACCTGTGATGTGGACAGATCCCATGCAGTCTAAGTGCAGCTTGTACCTGCATAGTTGTGGGTACAGGGGCCCTGTGGTGTACATGGATATATGATTGTGTACCTGTTGGGGGGGGGCAGTGTGTTTATGTTATCCAAGACCCTATCTGGATTGCTTATTCATGCTCAGCACTTGTTCAGAACTTGTAAGCACTACGTAAGCTACTAATTACTATAGCTTTCAATCGTCCTCATTACCTAGAGTTATACAGGTTTTGTACATACTTTTCTCACTTGCTTAGAGTAAAATAACTCTTGTACTCACTTTCCTCACTTATCTAGTGGAAAGTAGTTCTATACTCAGACATGTCCAAGAGTCAACTGTCAGTGTTCTCTCCTGTCTATCTGATGAATCTGGACATCTTGAGGCAATGTACACATTGCCTCATGTACACAGACAAGCCTCTCTGCCTACTACCCAACACTACAACCTGTGAGAGATGCACTTATCTAGCCAAACTGGAGGTAAAGCTCTCTCCAACCAAGCCTGACCCTGACAGTCATGTGGAGAAGGTAAACATTCGCACCACACCACACTCATCACATGGTCTCACTGAATCTACCCCACCATTAACTGAGAAAACTACTTGTGTACCAACTCATTAGCTCAATGCTTTCTGGAATTCATAAACACCAATGCCCTGGATCAACATATCCACACACCCACCAGGGGCAACAATATCCTAGACCTAGGCATTACCAACATGAGTGACCGGTGCTCCACACCTGAAGTCAACTCCTCGTTGGTTCAATCCGACCATGAGCTGAACACCATTGATATCCACATCCCACCCCCACCCCCCATTAAGGAAACCACAGTATAATATGTCTACAAAGCCAACTTCATGCTTCTTAAGACAGATGTGGTGAACGTCACGACACCCATGTAGATGGACAATACTGTTACAATTGCTGAATCCTACACAAATGCACTCTATAAGCACTTACATGAGTGCATGGATTGTGCTATCCCAAACAGAAACAAGACGCTATACTCCAAATTAAGGGAACCAGTCTGGTGGTCCCCTGCCATAAACAAACTGTACTACAGGAGGAAGACACTGTTGCAAATGAGAGTACAATCCCATGCATGGAGGAGCTCCCTGGTCAGCCTCAGTAAAAAGGTGAGATCCCTTATAAGATCCTCCAAAGCTAGCTACGAAAACAAAACCACCACTAATTCCAACAACAGCCACAAAGCATTCTATAGCTATGCCACATATCTCAATGTCAACACCCAGATCTGCTCTGAGTTACAGCACAAAGGCACGAACATTAGAGAACCAACTGATATTGCCAACATCCTGGCAGATAGGTTCAGTGCTACCTTTCCCCCCTCCCTCTCAAAGCTGCACACTCTAAAGCCAATATCACAGCATCCATGGGACCAGACAACATCCCAGGCTGCATTTTACACGAACTTCAGAACGTACTGGCACCCACCTACGCACCATGTTCAATAATAGCCTCGCATCGGGCTTAGTGCCCCCTGAATGGCGCACAGCAACAGTTATCCCACTCCAAAAAGGTAACTCGAAACAGACAAAGAAACAAACTGTGAAATCCAACAACAGGGACAAAAACCACAAAACGGCACCCAACAAAAATGTTCAAATCCTTTAATAAAATTAAGTGCTTTTCGTTTGTCACAGTATGCAAACTTCTTCAGACAAATGAAGCCATGTGCAAGAGCACTTTAAGTATAAAATCAATTAACAACTCAATGAATCAATAAAGTCATTTAAAGGAGAAGCCACTCCACAAAGGTGGCGCCACAATGGACCACAGAACCTATTGATGTATAGGCCTGACTAGCCTGGTCTGCAAGGCTATGGAGCACATCATGGATCTCAGTCACAGAGACACTGGGTACCTCCAAACCTTTGACGCCTCCCAGTTTGGCTTTGTTAAGGGCAGACCATGCCTCCTAAACCTGGTGGACTTCTTAGAGACAGTTACCAAGGCATTAGATGAGGGTAAGGAGGTCCACACAGCCTACCTAGATCTCTCAAAGGCTTTCAACACCATTCCTCATTCTGGTACTATCAACATATCCATCTGCCTGAACATTAACCCCTACGTCATGTGATGGCTTGCAAAGTGGTTCACGGACAGAACCCAGACAGTGGGAGTTGCATACCCTAGGTCCGACTGTATACCAGTTACATGTGGTGTCCCCCAGGGCTCAGTCCTAGAACCCCTCATGTTCGGTATATAATTCTCTGACATACAGGCAAGCACAGGGGGGCTTTGGCTGAAAAGGTTTGCAGACGACTGCAAACTAGGGGACATAATTGTTTCCACAGCTGTTACAGACACCCTCTGGAAGGATCGCACTGAGACGGATACCTGGTGTCAACATCATGGCCTCAAGCTAAATGCCAAAAAGTGCATAGTTATCCCCTTTGGATATAACTAATTATCCACGGACTATCACATAGGTGCTAGTCCCCTACACACAGAAAAGGTAATAAGGGATCTGGGAACCCCAGTAGATAGCAATCTCTCCTTCGATACCCATAATGACAAGGTGGTTAGAATATCCTTCTACATGGCCCCCCCTAATCTCTAATGGGTTCGCATCCAGATCAAAGGAGGCCATTGTGGCTCTCTACTCATGATTTATTAGACCCATTAAAGGATACAACACCCCATTTGGGATATACCTTACAAGACAACTGCAACAGCTTGGAAGACCACAACAGTACCACACCAAGAGGATTACTGACCTCAAACAGATGACCTATGCAGCCCAACCTAAGAAACTCCAGCTGTACTCGGTTGCATACCGCATACTCACAGGTGATCTTTGCTTGACATACAAGGCCCATGTCCAACCCAGTATTGCTGGATATGCTCCATCTAAACAGAGGCTCCTGAGAGCCACATGCTCTAGGGATATACACCTAACCACAATGATGACTAGGACGTGCTGGACGGATAGATTCCTGACCGGGACACTACCGATGCTTTGGAACATGATTCCAATGTACATCAGGCAGGGCCCCTCACTAGCACTCTTCAAGGGAAACCTTGACGTGTGGATGGGAGACAGACATGTACCCCGGGGATCACTGCAGTGGCTCTGCTGGACAGAGGCATAGGGAACTAATGGCTCTGCCGTTCAGAGGCACAGGGAACTAACCTATGGGGGTGGAGAAAGCCAACACACTCTAGCTAGGCTTATAAATACCCTTGGTAAGACAGACTAGTACCTACCTTTGCACTTATTACATGTCTTATGTGCATGGATAGTTAACTAACTCTTCCATTTTACTTTGCTATCATGCTGATAAACTGTCGGGTGACTAAAAGTCATATGTATCCTGTTATTGTGTATTGTAAATACCAATAGACATAACTAATGTTTGCCTAACATAACAGCAATGCTATGTAACTTGTAATATATATCTGCCTACAATACTGTACATTATACAGTTATTGGTACAATATCCCACAATGCAAATCATAATTGCACAGTGGGCCAATCTTCAACATGTTATTCTCGGTAATACACCCATACATATGGCTACTGTTACACTATATCAACATATACTATCCCCTGTTATAGCACATACTTGTTGGACCAGCCCTGCCACTGACAGAGGCTGGTGAGGAATATTTGTGCTCAGAGCCCTTATATAGCATCCCTTGTGGTGTATGCGGTGTTTGCCTTGTGACCTACAGCAGCACACACAAATACTACAAGCGTTACTATGCTCAACAATACATCACTACAAGATAACTGTTTCCACTATATGGATTGCGTGCACTTTAAATACTACAGAACAGGTACTAAGTACACAGACATACTGACTGTTCTACATACCTTATTAGTAACCCGAGGTGTCGTTAACTGTTGATTCACTCCTTTTCAGTTTGTGTTTGAATCTTCTTTGTAACGTTCTGCTGGTATATACAGATGGTTTGAATGTGTGATAATCCATCCTTTTCTAGTTAAATATCAGTAACATGTGGTATCCTGACTAGCAATTGGTGTTCCAAAGTAGTTAATTAGATGCACATCAGCTGTGCAGCTGCTCCATTAGCCAATACCATGGCAACAGTGGTGTATAACTGAGTACTCCTTTTGGGCGTTGTCCATTTGCCTTACTTTCAAGGAAGATGGCCTGGATGTGTTGTTTGTGATGTATTTCAACAGCTATATGGAGACAGACAGAGATATATTAGCTTCATGACTCCCGTGGATTGTGTGTAATGGCTAGATGATTTTGTTCTACATGTGAGTACAACTGTTATATTTCAGAACATTGCTACTTATGCAGGGTTTGTTTATACCTGATACTTCTGCAGATGTTTAAGTCTGGCAAGGATGTTTGGGCAGCTCAAGGCTGTATGGCTATGCATGAACTGTTATGTGGTTTACAGTGTGCTCACCAGACATCCTTGATTTGGTGTACATGTGTAGCATACTGTGCTGTTACTCAGTAATTGGTAACACATCCCGGTGTACACACAACCCTCTGAAACGGGATTAGTGCAAACAAACCCTGTAACATCAGCAGCTGTTCCATTGTATAACAGCAACTATTTCACATAGGACCATGTTAGTGTGTCTCTGACAAGGTATGTTAAGGCTTCTGCAGATGTCATATAGTGAGTGAATGATTTGTGATGTTATTACAGTTTGTATTGTAATTTGTTTGGGTGTGGGGGTGATGGTGGGTGTGCATAGCAGATGCAGGTGTGTAGGAACTGCTTTTATACATAATCAATATGTGTGTGAGGGTTCCTTCCCTATTTGAACACCTATCCTTTAGTGGACTAATACTATGGTAATTGCAGGCTGATTCATTAAGGCACTGTTATGTGGTTCCTGCATAGCATGCAGGTGACGTTAGTCCTTGAATCCTTTCGGAAATACATCAGAATGTAATAAAGTATTGATACATGAAAGCTGTGTATTTCTGTCATAGGCATTTGCAGTCATTGTAGTTGTGTTGGTGACTGACCCTCTTTGGCTAGGGTTACCACCTTTTCATATGGCCATAGTGAGACATTTTCGGGACACACATCAGAATTTACAGGCCGACACAAACCCATGGGGTACAAGGGATAGAACTTTCTTTTCTTGCCTAAATATAAGCTTATACCTGCATCAGTTTAGTTGCTTATCCTGTTTCTTGTAACATGTAGGTATTTTAGATACAGAAAGAACTATTGTATGAACTATTACATTACATATGGGACATAATTATGTCCTACAATCCCAGGACATTTGCCACATTTAATATACTTGGTCAGGACACAACCGCCCAAAGAGGGATTGTCCCTCGCAAAGTGGGACAGGTGGTAACACTATCACTGGCTCATGTCCATAGCACATATTTGCAAAAGTGTATAGGCATATACTCTCCATATCCTTTGTTCATAAAGGTTGGTCGTGGCGGAATGTGTGATTGCTATGGTCCATGTTATACACATATATGAACACTTCAACCTTTGTATACGGGATACCTCTAGAATCCCGAAAACCACACAATTCTGGCGCACACACTACCGGGCCCAGACTCCCATACGCCACATTACCAACAGCAACAGTAACTCACGAAAGTAACACAAACATGGAACACACACACGCAAACACAGACACACTGCTACCCACCACATCCAAACAAACCATCCTACACTACGTATGAGCAGGTGGGCAAGCCCTCCCTACATCCCCATGTAGGTGTCTGCGCCCCCACACACCCCCTACTTTAATATTCTACCTCCTAGATTGTGCAAACAGATGCACAAAGCTAACCCACACCCACACATTACAGTCCTCCAAGAACACACTCAGAACACAAACTTACACACACTACAGCCCTCAGAAACACACTTACACACAGTAACCTACCTGAACCGCAACACCAGAAGCACTAACTGTCCCTTAACATTGTGATTTTAAACCTTGCGCATCTAGTGTTTCTGTACTGTGTTCTTTCGGACCTTAAGACTCGGGATTACGGGCGTCGGTATGTAAAGCAGTCGGTATGTGGTAGGTATACCATTTATATGTACCTCCATGGTTATGTAGATGTTGTTAACCTATCTATATATCTACATATATATGTATATCCCCATATATCGACACATATCTCTCTCTCTCTCCCTCTCTCTCTATATATATATATATGATGATGATGATACATATATATATATATATATATATATATATATATATATATATATCTATATATATATATATATATATATATATATATATATATATATATATATATAAAACATACACCTTTCATTGGGTACATGCCGGTTTGTCCTATTTCCACACATTCCTAACTTTTGTGTTTTATCCTGTCAGTATACACAACTGCCATTGGTACATCTCAGGTAGCTTAGTGGTATGTTATTGTGAAGATTGTGTATATGGTTGCGTGTTCTAATCCTGGCAGTGTTATTTTACCTCTCAGAGGAGGCACTGGTAGTGCAAGGGTAATTAACGCACATTTCAGCGGTTGTGTGTTCCACATGTTTATTATTCTGTGGAAAACTACCTATATATGCAAGCTGTGTTTAAGGTATACTATGTAACATGTAAACATCTGAGAAGATTGCTGTCAGGGATACTCCCCATTATTTGGAACTACATCCCTGATTACATTATACAAAACCCCTCACTAACACTCCAGAGTATCCTTGCAGAGTGGGTGGGAACAGTGGATACATCCCAGGGATCCCGCAATTGGCTCTGCTCCACAGAGATACAGTTAGTTAATCAATGGGGTGGCAACAGCAGACACTTTTTGCCTATGCTTATGAGTGGCCTCGGCAGTTGGGCATGTGCCTACCTATGTATCTATGAACCTCTACATACAGTATGGGCACATGCTGATAGCTTAATTTACTGTTCAGGTATTGACTTACCTTGTGCCAATGGCGGTTGTGTGTACAATAGTTGAGGGCTACCTATGTAGGATGCACACAGTAGACCACCTACACATGACAATTTACAGGTGTTCGTGTGTGTGTGCCATCCATGTTTACTGTGTGTGCAGGTGGAGAAGGGTGTCAGTCTATGAGTGCCTACTCTGTCAGTGTGTGTGCTATATGTTCCCTATTTGCCAAGGCATGGGCATACTGGGCATGCCTCCATCTGCCTACTGGGGCTAGCACACGGTGTTTGTGGTCTGAGACCCTCTGTGCCTGTGGGTCCCTTGGCAATGGTGGTGAGCTGTGAGGGCCTTCACTATTCTGTCCCTGCTGCAGCTGTTTCCACAGGATCATACTGTGTAGCATGGCACATACTATGAAGATGTGGGCACACATGCCTGGAGAGTACTGCAAGGCTCCACCAGATATGTCCAAGCAACGGAACCGTGATTTCAGCAACCCAAACACGTGCTCTATGATGATTCTGGTTTCTGCGTGTGTCTCATTATGGCATTCTTGCATGGCTGTGTGTGCATTTCTGATGGGAGTCATCATCCACGGTTCCAGTGCATAGCCAGCATCCCCCACCAGGTGGCCATATGGGATGTCCCCCCTGGCAAATACCTGATACAGCTATGAAGCATGCCAGATGTGGGAGTCATGATAGCTTCCAGGGCTGCCAGCACACTCCTCCATGATAATGCCCTGGACATTGCACACGACCTGGCAGTTGATGGAGGGGTATCCCTTGCGGTTTATGTAGCGCCTACCCTGCTCACCGGGTGGTGACTTGATGTGTATGTGCATACAGTCTATTGCACCCAGTACATCTGGGCAGTCTGCCAAATGGTGGAAGAGACGCATATTGCTGGCCAACTCCTCCTGTGTTCGAGGAAAGTATATGTGTTCATTGGCATGTGGTAACATGGCATCCAGGAACTGGTGGAGTACCCTGGATGCTGATGCCTGTGAGATCCCCATGATATCCCCAGTTGGCCTTTGGAAGGTACCTGTGGCTAGTATTCTCAGGTTTACACATACCTTCGTGTCCACTGGGATGGGCTCCTCTCTGTTACATCTGGCTCTGAGGTGTGGCTGGCACAGCTCAACAAGTTGCTGTAGGATGTCCCTGTCCATGCTGTAATGCTCTACTATCTCCAGATCATGTAGCCCCTGGTAGGTTACCCTGGGTCTGAACACTCTTCTCCTCCTCTGGTGCCTGAGATGGTTGTCAGCATCATCCTCCACACCACCGTCAGTCTCCAACACATGCTGGTGAATCAAAGCTATGGCGGCCTCTAACTTGTACATATTAAAAGTTCCCCATCTGCATACACCAGTGGTGTAGAGTGTCTGGGAATACACAAGTGTGTGTGTGTGGGGCTTTCACACCTTATACTGTTGTGCAATGGATGATGCTGGTGTAATTGGGTGTGTTTGTGCAATTCCAGCTGCGGGGGATCTTAATTATTGGTTTTACAGCAGGTACTGCTATTGTGGGGCCTTTGGTGTTGACTTACACTTGGCTGCTGTGATTCATCTATTGCCCTTTACTTCAATTTTCAACCCGATTCCCCTCCCATTGTCAGGCATGCATCCAGCTGCCAGCTTTCTTGTTTTGTACTTTCACAACCCAGGATTGTGTTGGGAAATGTGTTTTGTAGCTGATCTACTGCATGTTTGCTTTATTCTGCTGTGACAGTTCTCTTTTCTTTGCTGTACGGCACCTCCCCTTTTCTGTTCGGTAGGTAGCTGCTAGCAGCCTTGTTAGCTGTTGTCAATGGCCCACTGTGAGTTCCTAGGTGCTAATTACTCATTTGTACTCCAATTACCATGCTGCAGCATTTCCTTATTGTCTTCTCATATCCTTCTTGTTTAAGCTGTGGTGCGCACTGCACACAGCCGTTTACTGGGTTTCGAGCGCATTTTCATCCACGTTCACATGCACTTTTGGTTACCTTGTGTGCTCTCAGCTAAGCAAAGCTATGGCTACTTCCACACCCCTATCCTGCAGCTTTGCTTAGCAACAGGCAACCCGGATTAGCAATGATCCAATGTTCTTACAGCTACGGTGGCGCACCCCTCTCTTGATATCATGTTTACCTCCAGGTCACTCCTCGGTGTTGTACTGCTATGCCGTATGGTACATCCTTACGCTGGCGGGGCATTTGCGATTCAGTATTACTTGACTCATTTGCATGGCATTGACTACTAATTCCTAGTTACCACGCAGAACACTGTCACAGACCCTTAGCAACCTTTGCGCCATGGTTGTGGTGTAGCATGCATGCCATTGACTACTATGGGGAATTCATGAATTGTGTTACATTGCAGTTTTATGACATCTAAATATATTTTCCTTGTGATCCCATTTGCGCACAGATGCACTGCTGTTTTACTTTACGTTAGTGTGGCCATGACATTAAATGTTATTTTTTATGTGCTGTGCATGTTTTGTTATGCCATTGGCTATATATTTAGCCATCGGCATATATTAACATTATAATACTTAAGTTTGGTCCACTTTCATGGCTCTGATTTTATGTTTGACAAAATCTAAACCGTTTTTTTTTGGTTTACATTTCTTCATGCTTATGCTACGCCTGCACCACTTCATGAATCGCTATATACCTTCATTTGCATGCTAGACGGCTGCGCATGGGGTAATTAACATACATGCGCCAGAAGCTGAGCAGCTTTGGCGTACGCTGGTAGTGCACGTGGAAACAGCTCATACCTGAATCGCTCGGCGGTCATATTTGGCGCTAGATTGCCAACGCTACTCCGGCGCCTGGCGCAAGCTTCATGAATCCCGGGGTTTGTGTATAAATATAAATAGGAATGTAACTACTCTGTGTTTGACTGGAACTTAGAATAATGCAATGTAAGCAAATGGAGCTTTTCTCCCCATTTCACAGTAAATAAAGATAAATAAATAACCAAATAAATAGGGTGGGAGGATGACATAATGGTTAAGGTGTTTACCTTAAAGACACAAGGTGCAGGGTTTGATTCTCACATGGGGTAACTGGCTAGGCTTCAAATGACCCAAAAGGGCAGTTAGCCTAGTACTAGTCTATGAACCTATGAATAACTAAATACTGTTTATTTTATTACTGTTATATCTTATTTATGTACAATGTTGTTCCAGATGATTTGTAGTATATGTTTTCTGGAATTATTATCTATATCTAAAATACTGTATTTAAATTATAATAGTATACAAGTTCTTAAAAAAAGTAAAACAAAAAATACTATGCAACTTCTAATTTATTGGCTAACAGTCCACAATCGGCCAGCTCACCTACCTATAAAACAAAATAAAGAAGGACAGGTTTGCACTACTGTATAGAAGAATACAGCCCTGCCAGACATATAATGTGGGTTTTATTAATTGCTCAGGTGCTGAAGGAGCAGTGGTGGGAACTGACATGAGCTGACACTGGTGCACCTATCCTATGTAGGGGTTGATACAAGCTTTCAGATGTGTGCTCTATGCTAAAAGAAGGCAAGCAGTGCTTCCCACTCCAGCCATACATTAGTAAGTGTGCAAAAGCATGCACCTGCACTGGCATCAAAGTAGCAGGCATTGCACTGTAACTGTTGGCCAATGGATGAGTAAGTTAGCAGAATAAATTAAAAATCCTAGCCAACAGTGCACGATGGCCTTCTGTTGTCTGACACTCAGTCCTACCACCTGGATGTGTAACAAATTACTAAAAGGCAATCTTCATGGGATGGAGACTCCCATGGGGTAATATGAAGTACATTGCATCAGGATATACAGGGAAAGTAATGGGTCAATAGTGTGCCAAAGGGGGCTTGATAGTCAAAGGTTGGAAAAGGCCAAAAAAAAAAGAGAGAGACATTCCAAGTTATGAAAAAGGGAAAAAGAAACTCGAAGTTCAAATAATGGAGGAACTCATAGCCTTTCTATTATTTGCGTCTGCTAGACACATAAAAAACAAAAGAAATGGTGGAATATTTGTTTCTTATGCCACACCCTATCAACCAAGTTACTTGCATTTTATGCGATCCATCCCTTCAGTAGTTTCCAAGTATGCACAAGCACAAAATGAAACTTTTCGCCTAGACCACCACTAATCCCTTCAGCAGTATGTTTGCAAGTTTGCACAAGCACCAAAATTAAACATTTTCCCCAGTGATCCATCCCATTCCCTTCAGTAGTTTGACGTATGCACAAGCACCAAAATGAAACATTTCCCCCAGCGATCCTAGATTCCAAGTATGCACAAGCACCAAAATGAAACTTTTCGCCTAGACCACCACTAATCCCTTCAGCAGTATGTTTGCAAGTTTGCACAAGCACCAAAATTAAACATTTCCCCCAGTGATCCATCCCATTCCCTTCAGTAGTTTGACGTATGCACAAGCACCAAAATGAAACATTTCCCCCAGCGATCCTAGATTCCAAGTATGCGCAAGCACCAAAATGAAACTTTTCGCCTAGACCCCCACTAATTCCTTCAGCGGTATGTTTGCAAGTTTGCACAAGCACCAAAATGAAACATTTCCCCCATGCCTGGTTTTGATCAGTTTCTCCTTAATGCTCAATGTAAATTAAACTTTAATATGGTCTCGGTAACCTCAGCCTTTGCATGACAATCTGATACACTGCTGTTTAAAGTTGTTGAATTGATAAGCCATTGTATGATGTATAACTCCATTTACAGAATTATTTTTGGAGTCCATATTTGGTGTATGAGAAGTCGGCAGCCATGTAGTGTGACTTATAGTGTTCCACCAGGAGGTATTACAGAATAATTTCCATAAAGAACACACTGTAAGCCAATGAGATGTCAAAAGTTTGCATCATCACAACTCATCATAAAATGTAAAATAATTAACTGTATTTTATTCTACTGTATTATTGCATATCTGTAGCATTATAGTCCGGGATGTACTTTGTTGTATGGCTCTCTTTTATCATTATTGTCAAATATTATTGCTGTATAGCCCTACTAGAGATGTTACTGGCCCTGCTTATAAATGAAAATTGATCCCTGGTCTAACTGATCCCTGTTTTCATAAGTAATAGCTGTCAGTATAATATGTGTGTGTGTGTGTGTGTGTGTGTGTGTGTGTGTGTGTGTGTGTGTTTGTGTGTGTGTGTCTGTGTGTGTGTGTGTGTGTGTGTGTGTGTGTGTGTGTGTGTGTGTGTGTGTGTGTGTGTGTGTGTGTGTGTGTGTGTGTCTCAACATAGTGATCACACAGATGGGTGGCAGACTGATATGACATGGACTGCAGCTGCTACTGTTAAGAGTAACAGAAGGAGCAGCTTCTGCACTGTCCTGCTCATAAAATCTGCAACAAATGAATAAAATAAATAAATAAATAGGTTATTTAGTGCAATATGAGCTGTAGTGTCTCAGTTCTGTAGTATTACTAAGAATCATTGCTATAGTATAACAGCATCTGGAAAGTAATTGCATTACCCGGAACTGCTGGCTTTGAGTGCATACTATAGAAGAACGTACATGGCCCAAGGATAATTGCAGCGCACCTGTCCTTTGTCAAGCTGGGTCCATACTGATCAAATAAAAACAAACATAAATCTGAGTCTTGCAACACGAAATGTCTGCATGACAGTGCCGAGCGACTATAACAGTTTCAATACTGCACAAACTCTGAATGTGCAAAAGCTGGGAAAATGGCAGGCAACCACATTCCCCTCTTTTAGCAGGACAAGTCCCTCTTTGGGCAGTTATGGGTGAGATCTGGGATGAAATGGCAAATATGTGATTTTTGATAAATATTTTACAACTTTGCTCCCCTTGTAAGCAGGTGATAAAACAGAGAGACAAACCGTCCGCACACATTATATTCAGTATGAATGGCACCAGGCTACCAGTGCCAGCCTGTTAAAACAGCAGCTTAATTGGCAGCACACTAAACAAAACTTACTACTAGTCCCACCTCTTACAGTTCCCTGCTTCGAACGTGCTTCGTAACCAGGATGTAGTATTTATATAAATAAAGCTCCCTCCCAAGTCCCAAGATGTTATGCAGCTAAGTGAGCTAACTTGGAAATTTGTTCAATAAAATACATGTAACATACATAACATGCCTATATGATGCCTTTATGCAGTTTACTTTGCAGTAGTCACTCTGATATACAATTACAAGTACACGACATGCATATTTAAACTTTAAACTTCAGTCCTTGGTTGCACACTTGCCCTTGCTGCAGGTGCAGGCTGGGGGATATAAAATGTCCAGTCCAGTGCCAGATGACTGTACTTACTACTAGTACATAACATCATACACTCGCAAGTCCGCAACACTCATATCTCACTCTCTCTCTCTCTCTCAGTCTCAACCTCAAAAAAAAAAAAAAAAAAAAAAAAAAAAAAAACAGCTGCATTGCATTGCACTTTTGCACTTCTTTTTTTTTTTTTTTTTTTTTTTAATTAATTGTTAGTTTTACATATGGTATGGTAGCTAAAGGAGCCCAGGGAAGAACTGGGTCTGGTGGTGCTGTTGCTGGCACTAGTGATATATTTTTTTACCTGTTGAGTTTGACAAACTTTGACTTCTTCAGTGCTGTAGACTTCCTGCTGGACGCTGCCTGTAAGTGCACTGACTGTCTCTGTGTCACTCTGCACTCTGTCTGCACTAATCAATTAACTACCGGCTGCAAACAAACGAACCAGGAATGCCTTGCTTGCCTAGTTGCCTGCACGTGTACTTGCTTGGAACATAAGCACAGTCAGTAGTACAAACCCCTTGAAGCCCAGCCATATTCTGACAGGCTAGCAGTCTGCTCACGATGCTGACATCATCACACACACCCTGCACGTGATGATGTCAGCAAAATTTGGGGAAAAAAAGACAGAGAAATTTGGAAATTAAAGGGGCCATTCAGGAATTCATGGCACCCCAATATTTTGACCTCAAAACCAGTAAATACTGAGGAATTCAGTACAGTTGAGAGGTATGATGTGAATGTCAATTTGGTTGGACATAAACTCTAACTCCCCTACCTCTAGCATGAACTGATATGGTTTCACACAACAAATTAATAGCCCCACACATCATAGCAATACATCAAATTCCCTATTAGACTGGATCCTAGTATCAGACCCTAGCAAATACTCTACCACAGGTACACTGTCAGACTCTCTTAGTGGTCATCTCCCAATCTATATGAATAGACATCTCACACATCCAATTAAACAGCTTATTTATAAAACAACATGCAACCTTTCCAAGTTTAACCCAGAAATATTCATTACTACGCTATAATCTATTAACTGGAACTTCCTAAAAATCCTTCCCTTAGATGATACTGTAAATTAATTTAATAAAACCTTTATAAATATTCTAAATAGCCTAACACCTCCTAGAAAGAAGAGACTAAAAACAAATAATGCAATTTGGCTATCCAAAAAGAATAGAATATTAATGCAGGATACAAAGAAAGTGTGGAAATAATGGCAAAAATATAAAACACTTCAATATCTTGAAAACTTGAAAATAAATGAAGACAAAACAACTCTACTGTAATAACTTTCAGAATAATACTAAGCACAACCTTAAAAAACTTTGGACACCCATTAAAGAAATATTACATCCTGGCTAAAAATTCATCCCAAACCCCTTCCTGATAACTCACCACTCAAAAACTGCAATACAGTTCAACTTTTATTTTATAGACAGTATAACATCTCTAACCAAGGACTCCTCAACATCTAATCCCAGCCCTGCCCAACAGCCACATATCACCATATCCACTTTCGCCTTCAAACCTGTGCCCACATCCTATATAAAAGTACTCTTAAACAAACTTAAACCATGCTGCTGTTCAGCTGATGACCTTCCAAGCGAGTACCTAAAAATAGCAGCCAATAGCATTGTCTATCCTGTCTTAGTCCATATAAATAGGTCAGTCCAGGAATCCCACATTCCCCCTCTCTCTGGAAAAAGTCACTCATTATTGCTTTGCACAAAGGAGAAAATTCAACAGACCTTAATAACTTTAGACCAATAGCAATCTTATCTCCCCTTGTCACAATACTTGAAAAATGTATTCAAGAACAATTGCCTGACTACCTTCTGCAGGAAGACCTCCTATCTGCTATACAACATGACTTCCATCCTTCCCATATTGCTAGCATTGCCCTTCTAACCCATACAGATACTGTCAATTAAGCTAAAGATAGCAGCAAACTAGTCTTTTCCTTATTTCTAGGCCTGTCTAAAGCCTTCAACACAGTTTATCACAGCAAACGTCTACTTCAAATGTCCTTACTCGGTCTCTCTCAACCCACCCTTCTGTGGTTCAAAAGCTACCTGTCCAATAGGTATCAGTCAGTAAAATGGTACTCCATGCTCTCTCCTTACCTCCCACTCACCACCGGTGTACTACAAGACTCAATTCTTGGTCTCCTCCTGTTTAACATTTTCACCAACACCTCCATACATCCGCACAACAGGCCACCCTAATACAATACGGAAATAATTCCACTCTCATTTGCACATCTGACAACATGGTACACCTCCAAAAAATTGCTCAGTAAGCTTTAACAGCCACTGACACATGGTTTCATAACTCACAACTCATGCTCAACCCCCAAAAAAAACAAATTACTTCTTTTTTCCCAAATTCCTGTCTCATGAAAAAACTAAATTTAAAGTTCTCTCTCTTGGTGATACAACCATTGACATCACTTCTCATAGCAAACTATTAGGGGTGATAGTGGATGATAATCTTACATTCGACCTGCATATACAAAATTGTATAAGAAAATTTAATTGAAAACTAGGGAGGTTTTACAGAGCCAAAAACTTTCTCACTGTCAAAACTAAAACTACACTTGACACTACTTATCTCCTCCCCACTCTTCTTTATGGCGCTCTCATCTCTCTCCAGGATTCACAAAAATGAAAACTTGAACAATGCTATAATAAAGTTGCTGAATTTGCAGCAAATACCTCATTCAGAACCCACCACTGTATAGCACTAAAAAGCCTAAATTGGTTAGAACTGCCTCATCAGTTAACATATACACAGCTTCTTACCACCTATAAAATTATCTAGCATCCATCTGCCTGCCAAGCACTAAAAACATTCTACACAACTGTACTCCCAGCCAGTCATTACGATGCAGTGAACAAAACTCCTGTCTCTCTACAAACCTATCAAATCTGCTGGGCATTGTCTGTATTCATGCAAGGTTGTTAAGGCCTGGAACTCCTTACCCGTATCCATCAGGTCTGTACCCTCCCATCTTTCAAAATCACAGTGAAAAATGTCCTACTTAAAATCTGGCTCTGCTCTTGTTGAAAACCAGGATAAACTATATCCCTAAATGTGAACAAGTACCTTTTCATTCCTTATACTTCCTTACTTTACCCTCTTCACTTACTTCCTTACTTCTGTCAAATTCTCTTCCCTGACTTTCTATCTAAATATACCTTAAGCCTGTTTTTCCCCCTCACTTTATATCACAGTTCCTGTTTGTATTAGACTAATTTACTTTTAATTTCTCTACAAACTGTTTAAAATTTCTATAAATATTAAATGATTGTCATATAACCTGTATTAATTCTTCACCATGTTTTTTATATTAATTCTAATTTGGTATAATTATTTAAACTGCAGATGTTTTTATTTTATTTTTGAAGATTGAAAAATTATTGTTCTTAAAATGTTTTGTAATAATATGGAGCTTTTCTCTCCAGGCCTCTTCTGAAAATGGGCTTCTACCCAATCAGACTTTCCCAGTAATCAAATGTCAATAAATAAATAAAGAGAAAGATATCAAGCAAAGTAACACATCTCTATTATTGCATCATCGTCATCCTAAGGAAGCAGAACCTTATGTGTTTCCCATACTCTACTTATCCTAAGAAATGTTTGCATGGTAGCAAAATGTAACATACCTGCCCCATGCATTTTTGAATGCTCTCACCATTTCCGACACTGCATCTTCCTTATGGACACAACAGTCATCCAATATTCCCCTTCATTTTCTAAGGAATCGCTACTTTACATCTACCTTGAACCAACCACCTTTTTAACACTGTCTGGTGTCTAAACTGATACAGGTAGTTGTCTGCAAAAAATAGTGAGCCGAGGAGTCAGATACCACCAACAGCGACTCTGTAATCACTTAAGCTCTTGAATGGTAGAAAAGTAGGGACATCCCCCTTTAGAAATTCGTTCAGTAAAGTGGGGTTCTAATAATCTAAGTGTCATTGGTTGCTTTAAAATTAACCCACTGCAAGAACACACGTTACACACAGATACACACACACACACACACAGACACACATCACACACGCTCGAGCGCACGCACACACTGTCTCTCTCACACTAAAAGTTATCTTCTTGTCATCATCCTTTGCACTAACTATATCAAAACTCTTCACTACACATTATCAAACAAATAATGTAACTGTCACAAGCAAAACCAACATATATAAAGTTGTTTACTAGAGTTTAACCTTCCTAAGCATTTTTTAAAACATTTACTTGTTCTGCATCTTTGCACTACTGTATGGTACATGAATGTGTTCTAGAAGATAGGCTTCAAAATGAAAAAAAAAAACTTTTTGAGACTTGGAGGTGTATTAACGACATATAAGACACAACAAGAAATTAAGATCACAAAAGTCTGTAATAAATCAATTTGACAACAGCAGCAAAGTTAAAAGTAAAAACAACACTACTTTCTCTTTCACTAACATGTAACTCACATTACTGATTGCAACAAAATAGTGATTCAAAAAGGAGCGCAAAGAATAATGGACTCAGCAGTAAAAATATTCCTCCAAATCAACTGCAAAATCATAAAAGTTACTGCAAGTCTGTATGACTAAGGTCACAACCTAATCTCTGTACATGATGATCACTTGCAAAGAAATATACTTGTTTTCACAGTTACCCATCCCACTTTTACCAGAATCTATCTCCATTAGTCTCAGACACAGATAGAACCCAAATGCATTTCCCCTGCAGTATCTCTCTGTCCTCACTCTCTGTCTCAATCACTGGCCCAAACAAGCAGTGCAAGAAAACAACAAAGGTAGGTAAAATAAACACTCTTGTCATGTTCCCTTCCACTGCACACCCCACACACATTCTCACACTTTCAGACCCAGTCTACCACCCCCAAACATCCATATTTACCAATGAAGGCTTCACCAAAAGCATTCCTGCTATTATGCTCAAAGTGGAGAAATGCAATAAGTACAATGCATTTCAGAAGAGCTCGTAGCTCTAATGAAGTCTATGCCTTTCATTATACACTAGTAATATCCTATCTGATATTGTTAATCCTCGTTCATTCCTTACGCATGGGTATCAGTTCCGAGCTTGGAACTAAGCTGGCCATTTTCACAGCTCACGTCAGCTTCAAACTCTCAAGCCAAACTCTTACTCAAAATCCCCCTCTACCTGTTACCTCAGATTTCGTTTGCCGCATTCCCATCCGGTAGTGTCAAGCTACTTCTCTTGAGCTAAGTACAGTCCATTGTTGTTTAATTGCTTTACAAATTGCTTTTCTGTCAGAAAAGTTGATATTTTATTGTCTCTTACCCTATCGCATCTAGCGCCCATAAATTCCTCAGGTTTCTCTGCCTTTTACTTACTACTTTTACCGCAAGGTATTTTCTCTTTACCATCGTTGATAATCTTTTTCCATTTTCTCTCTCATACCTTCGGGTACTCTCTTGTACCATTGCTGGTACTTTTCTATTAATTAATGTGGCAGATAAAAAGGTAGTCCGGGATTTAAGTGGTGTTCTGATTGTGGACACAAACTGCTTACTTCTGATGCACACTCTTTATGTGTTTATTGTTTGGGAGCTTCCCATTTATCTGTTGAACCACCTTGTACTATTTGTGAGAACTTTTCTAATAGAACTTTGTTAGAAAGGAAAAACAAGCTGATAATGAAGGGACTTCTAAAATCTCCCTTTTCAGTGGCTATTTCTGGGTTGGAGGTCTCAACCCCTCCTAAAGCCCATAAGAAAATGGATGTTTCTACTAAGGCTAAATCCTTGCCTTCATCCCCGGCTGGGGACTCTCACCAACCAAAACCTAAAAAGGCAAAATTTTCAGCTCCAGAGCTCTCTCAGTCAGCCCCAGTGATTTCGGTGCCTAGACCTTCGGCACCGAGGCCTTCAGCTCCGTTAGTGATTTCGGCTCTGTCCTCTCCTGCAGCCTTCTATATATTGGCACCAAGGGGCTCCTCAGTGCAGACCATTACAACTGTATCGGCACCGACCGTTCAGTCGGCGCAGATGTTAACCACGTCAGCTCTGAGATCTTCCTCGGAACCGACGCCTTTATTGTTGACTCCAGTTTTGTCGGTTCCAGCTTCGGCACCAACAACTACTTCGGCACCGATCCCTGTGTCGGTGCAGACAATGACCTCGGCACCGATGCCTTCTTCGGTGCAGACAACAGTAGTCCAGTCTTTCTTGGCACTGTTGTCCTCAGTGCAGTCAGATGAGATGGGCACCAAGTCTGCCTCTTTTGTGGACAGGCCTGTTTCTCCCTCAGTCTCTGTGAGGTCCACTAGAAACCTTTCCAAACATGATGTGTTGCGTCTTGTGGACCAGGCATTCTTGGCTAGGGGTATTCCACCCCTCAGGAACTATTCTTCCTTGGGATCACCCATCTCCAAAGACACCTTCTTATTCTCCTCCTTCATTGCCTTTGAAGTCCATGGATATAGCACAGTCTTCCCCTTCTGCGGTTCCCTTTATGGATCTCACTAAGGAAACACAGTTGCCTTCATGACAGGAAAGTTTTGTTACGACCCAGGATGTCAGCTGTGACATGCATAGCTTGCTGCTCCACAGCCATCCAGGGACTCCGGGTCAGCAGGCTGAGCCACTTAGGGGAGGAGTGCCCCCTGTCCTAGACATACACTCCTCTTTGGGTGGGCCAGCCTTCCAACTCATGGAGAAGGCTTTCACTGCTACTGGTGATACTGGACTGTCTATACCTCCACCCTCCTCTGGTACACTGGTTTCACAAGTCGCATCTAGCGGACAACAGCTGCAAGGGCCACAGGATATATTCCCTCAGGAATCCCCCTTTCTATTGTCTTCCCCAGTTTCTCCCACTGAGGAGGTCCACTGGAAAGGTTTGTGTAAGAGGAAGCACATGGACTCCACAGAGGAGTCCCTCACTGAAGACACAGATTTCGATGAGGGGGAAGGATCCCCTCGGTCACCCTATGAGGTATCCTTTGGCGATATCCTCAAAATCCTGAAACAGAGAGGTGACTGGCAGTCCTCTAATCTGACCCCCGAAGAATCTGTGTTCCTGCAGGCCTTTTGCGCCCAGCCCCCTATCTCCTGGGTTACTCCACCTGCCAATGAACTTGTCAGGTTCATCATGCAGTGTGCTTGGAAGGCCCCTGATACTGTCAAAGCTATTCCCTGGAGACCAGATAAGATCTTGTCCCCTCCTGATTCGGATCCCCATTGGTCCAAAGGTCTTCCTGTGTATGCTTTGGTGGTGGTGGCCCCAACAAAAAAGGATCTGGCAGAAGAAGAAAGCCAGACTGTCCATCTGCCTAACAGAGAGTCCCGGGCCCTAGACAGGATAGGGAAGCGCACCTTTGCTTCAGTGACCTTTGCTATCAGGTCCCTGAATTATATGGCACATTTTACCAGGCTTCAAAGGGATCTGGTTTCTGAGCTCTCTGAAACCTTGGCTGGTGCCGTGTCTGATGAGGTCCGTGACAAAGTGGCCTCTCAGTTGGCCACCATTGAGTCTATATCTAACTCCTCTATGCAACTGATATCTCATGCATCAGAAGGAGCAGCTAGAGCAGTGGGTTCAGCTGTGGTCTTGAGACGACATGCCTGGATGCACTTGTGCAACTTTGTGAAACCTTTTAAGTCTTCTTTTCTTAATGCTCCCATTGAGCCCTCCTCGTTGTTTGGACACAAATATAAAAGCACACTGGCCAGATGTGAACAGGACCTTTCTGCCATAGGTGTCCGTTATTCTTCCCCTCAACGTGCTTTCTCCCAAAACCAAAAGAGTGGGAAGATATGGTTCAAGAAATCTCAGGATCCTTTCCAAGACACACAGGCTGAGTTCTCCCCCAGAGGCAGAGGGGGAAACTCACAGGGAAGGCACTCCTTTCGGGGCAGAGAGGGACCGCGTAACCAGGGTTCCAGGGATTTTTTCCCTGGTCAATCCTACCAGCGCTCCTGAAGAGCGGCCCAACTCCTTTCCTCTGGAGGTGGTTGAGAGATGTTTCTCCTTGTACCCTTCTGCCTGGCTAACCATCATCACTGATTCTTGGGTGCAAAGGATCATAACCAGAGGTTATCATATCCCTTTCGATCTTTGTCCCATCCCTTCAAAAAATCTTCCTGACGTTCCACCCAGTCAAAGGGAAGAAGCAGCACTAGAGATAGAAAAGCTGCTAAGAAAAAGAGTCATCCAAATAATCCCTCCAGACCAGATAGGATCCGGATTCTACTCAAGACTATTTTTGGTGCCAAAGAAAACTGGGGACTGGAGACCAATTTTGGATCTCAGTGTATTGAACTAGTTTGTGAGAGTACAAAAATTCCGGATGGTCACAATACAGTCTGTTCTCCCACTTTTGGAAAAAGATGATTGGATGTGCTCTATAGATCTTCAAGATGCGTACTACCACATAAAGGTGGACAGGCCATCAAGAAGATTTCTGTGCTTCTGTGCAGGAGCCAATCACTACCAGTTCAGAGTACTGCTCTTCAGACTCTCTACAGCCCCCAGAGTGTTCACAAAGTGCATGGCAGTTGTCACAGCTCACTTGCGACTACAAGGATTCCAGGTGTTTCCATACCTAGATGACTGGCTCATTTCCGCCCCCACCAGACATCTACTGGAAAAAGCCATGGCATACTCTCTCCTCGCTGCTCAAAGGCTAGGCATAACCATAAACTGGCAGAAATCCAATCTCACCCCATCTCAGTCGACAGAATTCATAGAGGTTATCTTGGGCACAAAAAACTGCAGAGCTGCTATTCCAGAGCACACAATTTTAAGGATAAAGCAACAATTATTTCCAATCCTTTCAAAGGAAAAATCCACGGCTCACTCGGTTCTACAGCTGTTAGGTTCCATGGCAGCCTCCATTACCATTATTCCCCTGGCCAGGTTTCACATGAGACTTCTACAATGGCTACTGCTCACCCAATGGAATCCTTTTCAGCATCCTCTTTCAGCCATGATTCGAGTAACCCACAGGTGCAAACAGGATTTAAATTGGTGGATGACACGCAATCTCTCACAATGGTCTCGCCCCTTCTCCCCCCAGCAACCCAAGGCCACAGTGACCATGGACATCTCCCTGATGGGTGGGGGGGCTATGTCAGGGACAGACAGTCCAAGGCACATCTGCATATAAATGTTCTAGAGCTGAGGGCGGTGCTTCTGGCATTGCAAGCATTCCATCCCCTGCTGCCGTCTGGGACAATTGCGATTCAATCAGACAACATGGCAGAGATCTGGTACATCAACAAGCAAGGTGGAACCAACTCTTACCCTCTTTGTCAAGAGGCCATGAGGATATGGCAATGGGCGATGGCTACCAACTGTTTTCTTCTAGCAACGCACATTCCCGGGAGCTCCAACATGACAGCAGACAGAATCAGCAGGTGCATTCTTCAACCTCATGAGTGGTCCCTGAATCCCTTGATAGCGGCGGAGATCTTCCACTGCTGGGGCCATCCTTGCTGCGACCTCTTTGCATCCCCGACCAACTACAAATGCAGCAACTACTTCGCCCTGATTCCCCCTCTGGGACAGTCACCCAGGGACGCTCTAGTCCACGATTGGCCCTCAGGTCTTCTTTACGCATTTCCACCTTTTCCCCTCATTCCCCAGTTTCTAAAGAAAGCCCAGTGGTTGAAGAGCAAGGTGATCCTCATAGCACCATATTGGCCTCGACAGATTTGGTTCCCCTTTCTTTGGCCTCACCTACTAGATCGACCATGGATTCTCCATCCAACCCCGGAGTTGATCTCACACACACAAAACCTGATTCATCCCAACCTGAACAGCCTGAAGCTAATGTCTTGCCTACTCCAATTCCTTTGATTGCCAGGCAGAATGATCTTTCTTTACCAGTACGTGATATTCTCATTGCTTCTCATAAGTCTTCCACTAGAATTACTTATCTGAGCAAGTGGAAAAGATTTACCTGCTGGCTGAAAGATAAACAAGTAGACCCCTTTTCAGCACCAGTGTCGATAATACTAGACTATCAGGCCGACCTGTTTCAATCGGGTCTATCGGCCTCTACCATTAGAGTTCATTTGGCTGCAATTTCTAATTTTCATGAGGGTGTCCAAGATTCCTCTCTTATGTCCCATAAATTGTGCAAGACCATCATAAAAGGTGTGAATCATCTGAAGCCACCTTTTAGAGAACCTATTCAACCATGGGATTTGTCATTAGTTTTACAAGCTCTGACAATGGCACCTTTCGAACCAGCCTCTTCTTGCAACCTCAACTATTTGTCATGGAAAACCTTGTTTTTGGTTGCTATTACTTCTGCCAGACGTATTTCTGAACTTCAAGCTTTATGTATCAAGAGTCCATACTTGATTTTTCATAGAGATAGATTGTCTCTGAGAATTAATCTGTCATTTCTGCCTAAAGTGATCTCTGAAATGTCCATTAATCAAGCCATTGAATTGCCAGTTTTCTTTCCCAATCATTCAAACAGAGGAGAGTATTGCCTACATACCCTAGATATACACAGGCAAATCCATTTTTACTTAAACAGGACTAAACCCTTTCGTAAATCTGACCAGTTATTTTTGGCCTTTTCTGGACCTAGATTAGGATCTGCTGTTGCTAAGGTCACATTAGCTAGATGGTTGAAGGACTGTGTGACCTTTATTTACACACAACATAATATCTCATTGCCTACTACCATGAAAGCTCATTCAACAAGGTTGGTGGCAACTTCTGCTGCCTTCCATGCCAGAGCTTCTTTACATGACATCTGTGCAGCTGCAACTTGGGCTACACCTCATACCTTCATCAATCATTACAAATTGGATTTGGTCTCCAGGGGAAGAGTATCTTTCAGTTCTATGGTGCTTAGGAATGTCCTTCCATGAGAGCCTCCCAGGAACAGAGGTAGCTGGGGACTCTGTCCCATCCGTAAGGAATGAACGAGGATTAACAATATCAGATAAAGAAGTTATGTCTTACCATAATGTTCCATCTGTATTGTTGATCTTCGTTCAGTCATTACAACCCTCCCTCCTTCCCCTTCCTGTGATTTCTAGTGGATCTCACCATCCAGTTCTCTTAGGTTATTTGACCAGAGGTAGCCTCTACCTTCTTTAACTTGCAAACTCAAACTGAGGTAACAGGGAAAGGGGGATTGTGGGTAAGAGTTTGGCTCGAGAGTTTGAAGCTGACGTAAGCTTGGAAAATGGCCTGCTCAGTTCCGAGCTCAGAACCGATACCCATGCGTAATGACTGAACAAGGATCAACAATACAGATGGAAGCATTTTTACTTGGGGTGAGACTAGGAGGTGCAAAACTACTATGTTGCCCAAGTGCCAAACTCTCTTTCTACAGCTCTGACAGCTGTGTAATGGAGAAATATGTTATTGATCATTGCCCTTAATGATTTCAATTAAACAACAGCTAGTATTAGAAAGCCATACACTTTTTCATCCTGAATCAATGAGTGGCCATTTTTTTCCACATTTAGCCATTTTCCTTCTCAGTACTAGGCTAATTTGTTTCATTCAGTCTAAGTAAAACTACATCATTATATTAGCTGGTGTCTTGTACATATTCTGCTCTACACTGCCCCGCTGTTGCTCATTTGGTAGTGAATAACCTCCCTTTTGCTTAGCTTGTCCATCACAATGCTTCCTGTAACTGATTTTAGTGTTTTGATAGCGTCATGTTTGTCTGTTTCCTCACAATTATTATCTGCATCCCATATGCCTTCATTCTGTTGTGATTCTTCTGATTTCTGCTCATCCAAATTATTTTTACTGTTCCTTTAACAATTTGCCTCATTATAAGGGTCCAGTGCCAAGCCTCTAAATATCATCACAGGCTACACATTAAGTCACCTGAATGCTCTGTACTATTTTTGGTGTTGCTTTTACTGGCTTCATGACAGGAGTAGCTGGCAAAATACTGTTGCCTTTCCTATCTCTCACACTGGGCTCCTTAGGTGCTGGGCTCACTAACTGAACCTAGGTCACCTGGATCACAGTCAGGGCTTCCTCCCTTTGTACCACAGAGCCAATCTAGAAGAAACTACACTGGCTGCTTGAGGAGGCAAGGTGGGCCAACTCCCTTACCATCTCAACAACCAAATTTTCTATGGTGGCCATTACCCCCTCTGAAAGGCAAATTCTGCCAGTATGAGTAGAACCATGAAACCTAGTAAGATCACTGGCTGACACTTCAGCTCAGTCCGTTTCCCACAAAATACTCAGCATAACCCAGTACACCATCTCCACAACAAATCTACCATTCCATGGAGTAAATCCTGTCTCAGCTTCACAGACATGCAGTACTAATCTGTATTAAGGCAGGAATTCACATTTTATGTATAATATTTACTAATACAACTACATACCTCTTGACTGTTCTACCCTCCCTCATCTTACCATCTTGTTACTTACTTCTGCGCTCATATTTCACACAACTGGCAAAACAGACACAAATGAAACTTGATATGTGTACTTGTATAAACAAGAAAGCACACTAAAAAACTAAACAAAATAAAGAATCAGCCACGGCTTCTTGCCAAAGTAAACAAAGCTTTGAAAGCTTTAATTAACTGTAATTTATTTGAAGCGCTTTTCGTTTGCACGATATGCAAACTTCTTCAGAAACAGTACAAAAATTTAAAAATCGTATAAGTAGTTTCAGGTGTAAACATTTAACCAATCATGTTGAGACAGTACTTCATTCCTTACTTCCTTAAAGGCGCACAAGAATACTAAAAATGTTATTTTGAAAAAATATATAAAAACTCGTCCATCACTAAAATTAAATATGTAATCATAAGTAAAATTTAAAACCTATTACAAATGACACATATTAAACTCATATTGTATATGCGTGAAAACATATAGTAAGTACATAATGAATGCTAAACCTACAAAATCACTCGTTCATCTCCTTAAGCTCTTTCATTTTAAATACTACTTAAGGAACAGGTTTCATTCAAGCCTTGGAAATTGTATGCATTTAGTTTAATCTGCCAGGCTAACTCTAGTTCCTCAAGTTGCAAAGGCAAGGGGCCACCCCTAATATCCTGATAAACCTGGTCAATGACCAAATATTTGAATTTATGTTCATTATTTCCCTGGATGTGTTTGGCTAAAGCGTTATCCAATTTCTTTCTGCTTATGGCATATTGATGCTCATAGATTATTTCATGGAGCCTACGTTCCGTTTTGCCTACATAAAAAGCAGGACAGCATTGACACCTAGCCAAATAGACAACCATTCTCGAGTTACAGTTGTACCTTAATTTTAATCTAAATTGTAAACCACCTACTATAAATGAATTCACTACCTCTACATATTTACAAAAGTTGCAACTTTGACATTTATCTATACCTGTTATTCTAGGGTAACTACGTCTTTGTTGTTCAAGTAGTTTTTTTTTTTAATTTTTACCCCTCCTAAAAATAACACTAGGAATATCACCCATTTTACTGCAAATATTGGGATTAGTTTTAAATAAATCCCAATTTTTCCGGATAATGTCAATGCAAAAATGACTATGTATAGTGTATGTGGTGATAAAACTTAAACGAAAGTCCTTAAACAGGACAGGAATATGGTCACCATTATTAATAGTCATTGTATTTGAAAACCCTGTCTGTTCAGGTGAGGTATATTTAACACTCAATATGGGTTTGTACATACTATTTAATCTCTTATATTTAACCTCATCAATTAGACTATCTAACATAGTCTTTGGATAACCTCGGTGTAGAAACATACTTTTCAACAAGTAACATTCATCTATAAAGTCGGCATCCTGACTTACTATGCGTGAAGCTCTCACCAATTGTCCCTTAATGACCGAGCACTTCTGATGGTGTGGGTGGCAACTTGAAAAGTGTAAAAATGTATTAGAATATGTACTTTTCCTGTGGATTTTAGCTATAAAGCTGCCCAGTTCTCTATTCTTAGCTAGCCATATATCTAAATATGCATTTGCTTCTGTGTCAAATGTAGATGTAAACTGTAAGAATTGGGTTGACTGGTTGAATTGTTCCAGCACATTATTACTAGTCTCTAGGTCGCCATTTAGAAGGATAAAAATATCATTCAAATAACGTGTGTAGTAGTAAACTATACGATCACTGAGACTAGCATTTTTGAACACAAATTCAAATTCCCAGTAAGCCATTACTAAATTCGCTATACTTGCCCCACATGGAGACCCCATAGCAACTCCTACTTTTTGTAAGTAGAAGTTATTCCCTATCATAAAGAAATTGTTGTAAAGTATGAGATCAAGTAATTTGGTCACCAATGCAATTTCAATAGTGGGAGTTCCATTTTTCTTAAGTATTAAAGCCACCCACTCGATCCCCACGTCGTGTGGTATACAAGTGTACAGATCTTTCACATCCACTGCGAGAAAGTTGTAGTTCACATTATATTCCAGGCTATCAATTTTCTTAAGAAAAGACCAAGAATCTTTACATATTTGATGCTCATGTACCAAGTATTTTTGCAGTATGGAATCTACAACCTTGGCACATAACCAGACCACTGTGTTTTCAAGGAAATGTGGTAACCAAACACTGCTACAGGGATAATATTCTCTGCAATAGCCATCTCTACATCACACACACACACATACACACACACACATCTATGCACGCACACACATCACACACACATATTTTTCTAACAGAACTGAACTTTTTCTCAGCCTTGATTCCATCTGTGCATGTGCATGTTTGTGTGTGTAGATTATGCACTAACATGCAAAGGTGGGATGTACTCACATCATTATAGCCCATTATAGCTGAACAGGAGGGCTGAAACATAGTAGGACTGCATACTATTTTGATGAACATTAATCTCAAATGAGATGAAATTGAGAACTGCTATGTTTATTTTCAGATACTTCTTTGAATTGTAAGGCCCATACCAATGTGAATATAAAAGCCTAGCCCCATTGGCCACACTGTATTCTGAGACCTTCTTAAAGCTGTATTATGCATCTCACATACAAAAACACAAGGTTGTGTGTGACTGGGCATGGCAATCCAAAGAAATATCAATTTCAGCACATAACAGAGTAACTTTTATATTTTTCTTCCCATCCACTATATAAAACTATACAAAATGCTTTCCAAATTATTTTATAAACAATATTCTTTACCCAACTCAATGAAAAATGAAACATGTATATTTATTATTTTTGTTAATAAATAATACACTGAACGTCAATGCAGCAGTCCCAATTATTACTAAGAGTCATTTAATCTTTGAGTCATTAAAGCGTCTAAGTTAATAATTCATAAATGTTCTTTATAGGTTAAACTATCATAGATATGATAAAAATATCTATCCCTGTAAAAACAAAATGTGCACTAGGATGTTTATAGACAACATTGGACATCACTTAAATGTTCTCTAATTCTGAAACAAAATAGATTTGAAGGCTGTCTGACATATAAACAGAACACAAAAACAGGAAACCAAGTATATAATCAGTCAATATCCCAAGAGATAGAATGTTGAACGTGATAAATCTTACTGGTATTAGAACCAGAAAATGTAGTAGTAAATTAAATTTAAATGTACACTTTACGGTGAGTGTAGGATTTAGACCCCATGTTTCGTTTAGGTACCTGACCATCCGTATCCACCTCTTTAGTTTTTTTGTTTACTCAAAGAGCAGGGTTCTGGTAAACATTATGGAAGAACTTCATGGATCATGGATATGAGCTTTGAGAGGAATTACAACTGCCCAAAAGAAATAATAATGCTTCTACTGCTGCTGTTTCTCATGATATGCTGGCCCCCTCAAGGTAAAGAAAATCAGGAGACCAGGCAGAAAACACTGCAAAAGTGCTAATGGCACTGAAGAATATGATATATATACTTCATTTGTGATGACATTCTTTAGGACTTGGTTTTGAGCATTTCTTCTCTTTCTTTGACTCAAGTACAAAATATTTGTTAAATAAAGGATTGACTTATAATCCAGCAACCAATGTTTCTCAATACCAAATTGTTTTTGGTTTGAAAGCATTTTGCCATAAATTAAATGTCAAACTTTACTTAAAGGATAACACTAGTAATCACTGTGAATCCTTTGATGATGTACCTTTCTGTTTTAATAAGACTCAGTTTAATCCACCTTAGCGCCCATCAGTGAAGACTTTTGAGGCAGGAGCTATGACTGATTTATATGCACAATCTAAACATCTTTATTAAAGCAGTTAGCAACAATCTTTCTAAGGGAGAAATATATTCAATGAAGCGTTTCATAAAATACTCAGGATTTAAAAGTTACATCTGTGGATAAAGGTTGAGGGGATGTAGTGAACATGGTTTATATGATGAGGATATTAAAAACAATTGTCTGATTCTAAGTTATATTACATGGTGTGTCATGAGTCACTTCCTATCTTTAAACCACATATTACTAATTTTTTTGACTTACTGGGTCAATTTGGGTATTATTTTCTCATCATTACATTCTGAACTATTGGTTAAAAATCTACAGTCATAATCCTTTATATTCTTCCAAAAGTACACATTTTTTCAAGACTACCAGGAAGAGCTACAGTCTCTGGTAGGGGCTTTGTTATAGAGCCACTGATTTATTTTCTAGAAGTATATTTTAAACACCCTCCTCCTTTAGTTAAAGCTAGATTAAAGGATACAACCAAGTTTCTGCAGCTGGTTACCTCTACTAAATTGAATAAAGAATGTTACCTCTGCACATTACACATGCAAGCTTTATACTCTAACATTCTTCATAAGTTTGGAACTGAAGCCATTAGATATTAGTTAAAAGTTGATTAACTTTATACTTTTAAATTTAGAGATTTTCTTTGCCAGTTGGTAAAATTGATTTTTACCACAATGTTTTTACTGTGTGGACCACTATTACTTACAGGTTTGTGGAACTGTTATGGGGTGATCCTTTGTTCCCATTTATGCTGATTTATTTAAGTTTTTTTAAGTTTTTTTAAGTCAAATATCTGTTTGATGATAAAAGCAATAGTTTTCTTCTATATATTTTTATGGCAATTTTTTGGATGATTGTTAGATGGTTTGGACAGGTACTAAGGAGACTTTAATGATTTTTGGTTTACTTATACAGTACTGAGATGTGGAAATTCAGTTAACAGTGAAGGTTAAACAAGATTCTATAAAATGTTTGGAGGTGCAAGTTGCCAGATCACCCAAGAGGGGTTCAAATTCTACAATATATCATAAGCCCTTTTCAAAAATTACTACAAATGCAAAACCATCAAATCATCTCTTGGTGGTTTACCAACAGTAAGTCAAGTGGGGTACCAACAGCAGGGATGGAGCATGACACACAAGTAGAGCAAATAGAATATTTTGTCGACTTTAGTCTTTTTGATAATTCATTGTACAACACTGGTAACAATTATTCAATTTTGACTAAGGATAATTTTACTATTTATAATTTTACTGACATTGTAATGGATCAGGATTTTTTTGATTTATTTACTAATGGTTTTCATTTTGTACCTTTGCGTTCTTCCAATATAGCAAATGCACTTGTTGATTTGAAAATGTTTGTTAGGCAATTGAATCTTGCATTGTATTTTAAGGGTCAGCCCTATACACAAATGGGGCTCTTGAGATCTAGTATGTTTAACCCCCCTACACACCCTTCTCTTAAGGTGTTTGAGGAACTTGTCCAGAAAGACATTAGGAAATTGAATTCTCTGAAAATAGACTCCTCACCTATTAACTTGAGTTTAAAATTAAGTCGGTTAATTAATTATCTCAAGGACGAAGGCTGTAGGGTGATGAAACCCGATAAAGGAGGTGGAGTAGTTTTGATGTATATTACTGACTACGACACCTACCTTCACAATATGTTACAGGATACGGAGCAATATGAGTTAATCTCTAGGAATGAGATAAACCTAGCCTATTCTAAGATTAAGTTTTTATTGTCTGACCACTTGTTACAAGGAGTTATTAATGAAAGATTGTTTAATTATTTGCATGTTAACAAACCCAAAATCCCAGTTATTTTTGGGATTCCTAAAATGCATAAGGGTTTAAATCCACTTAAGTCTAGGCCAATCGTTTCTGGAGCAGGCGGCATTACAGAACCTTTGGGCAAGTTTATTGATTACATTACTAAGAAATTTGCTTCTTCCCTACAATATGTGTGCAAGGACTCTTGAGATTTCCTTAAAGGTATTGAACGCAGTCTATTCAAACCTGATTTATTGATGATTACTATTGATATAGTGGAACTTTTTCCTAGCATTCCACATTTCACAGGTTTGGAATGGTTTAATGACACCCTGGTTGCTGAATCTGGCCTTGGTCATAGAATTACTAGTTTGTTGGGTGATTTAATGGAGATCATACTTGAGAATAATTTTATTTATTTTAATGGTGAGTTTTATAGACAGAAGAAAGGAGTAGCAATGGGTGCCTCCTGTGCCTCCCTTTATGCAAATGTAGTGTTACACTATTGGGAGCACAAGTTTATATTTTCAACTCCTTGGGTTCAACACATAACCTACTACAGGAGGTACCTTGATGATATTTGTTTGTTGTGGGATGGGACATTAAATGATTTTTTGGATTTTATGAGTTACATTAATTCCACCACCCACTTTATGTCCTTTACCCACAATGTTAGTTGTAACAAATTAAACTATCTTGATGTAACCCTTTCTAAAGATTGCAACAATCAAACTTTCCAGTCTAAACTCTACAGGAAAACCACTTTCTCAAACTCATATTTACATTTTGACAGCAGGCATCCTTTCCATCAAAAGAAAGGCATTGTCAAAGGCCAGTTTATTCGGGCATCCAGGATGTCTAGTACGTATGAATATTTTTTGGAAGAAGTTCAAATTTTAAAAACTCTTTTTTCTGAAAGAGGCTATCCTACCTCACTTATGAATAGCTTGGCTCAAGAAGTTATTGAAAATAGGGAACACAAATATTTTCCGTTGTTAGGAAGTGGTTCAACATTGATTGAACAAGGGAACAAAACTGATCAGTTTGAACCCCACAGTAATTTTATCTACACCTTTTCCAGTGATTTTCAACATGTTGAGGAAGCAGTCTCTAGGTACTGGCCAGTTTTGACTTTAAATGATGAATTAAAAAAATTGGTTCAAGAACGTCCTAGATTTGTTAGGAGAAGGGACATTAATTTAAAGGAATTATTTGAGAGGAAGCAAACCGCAGGGTTGCCATTGGAAAAGGGTAGATGGGGTACTTACAAATGTGGGGTTTGCAAGCAGTGTACTGCTATTATTAATGACAGTACTTTATATATTCCATCTAGGAAGGTTTTGTTCCAAGCCGATCGATATTCTAGTTGTGGGACAAAAGGTGTGATTTATCTAGGTCTTTGCACACGTTGTTTTAGTTTCTATGTAGGGAAAACTGAAAGGCCTTTAAGAAGGAGAATTTATGAACATTTATATGATGTCTCTAGAAAGAAAGAAACAAGTGCCTTTTATAAGCATTTTAATCTTTGCCCCAAAATGCAGCTTAAATGTATTGTTTTGGAGCAAGTTATACCAGACGCCAGAGGAGGGGACTGGGAGACCAGGTTGGAGTTTAGAGAACTCGTATGGCAGCTTAGGTTGGATGCTGCAAAGTCCCCTGGCCTCAATGAGAATATTAATATCAGCAGCGTACTTAGACTGAGAATGGCCCGATTATAAAATTCTAATGCAAATTAATTTTATAAATTGAATTCGTTAGAGTTTATTATTATTTATTATTTTTTTAAACTCATTTGTTCGTTTTTTAGTTATTGAACTAATGTAAGTTTGGGTATTATGAATTGAATTTTAATTTATATGTATTTGTTTAATTGTTTTTGAAATTGCACATTAGAATATACATATATACATTTCATTAGTTTGATAGGTATTTGAAACAAATTGAGTTGTAGTAATATAATTGTATTTTTAACAACAGTTTAACAATTATTAATTAGTTAATTAGTACATCACGTGACTTGATTTTACTTATTTAATGATGGAATTGTACCTTGTTTTTTATCTTGAGAAAGCTCGATACTGACCGAGCAAAAGCGCTTGACATATTATGCTTTGTGTTTCGTCAATAAAGACTTTTATCGTTTGTCTGTCCTAGTTTCCTCACTGGTGGACGTTTTTTACTTCTTGGTTTTTTGGTGCTTTTTTATTGCTCTTGGTGGTTTGTATACTGAACCAATAATTTCAAAACAAAACCAATGTCTGCCTCTAAAATGGACCTCTTAAATTAACTGAAAGAATACACCAAAATTTTTCAAAATTTTGTTTTGAGTTCTTTTGCCCCCAACCAATAGGATTTCATTCTTTCTTACCTGCAAATAGTTGCCATCCCAAATACATGATTTGTAATATACTAAATTCACAATTTATGCTTCTTAAGATGATTTGTTCCTCTGGGGAGAATTTTAGATTCAAACAATGGGATTTTGGGCATGGATGTACATGAATAGACTTACAGGCATGAAGTAAACAAAGATGGGTACAAGGAGGGAGATTTGATCACCCACATACCTCTCAATCTCTTAGTATAAGAAATCTAGATGAAGCCTAAAATAGTGGGTGAACAATGTCCCAGAAATAGGGACATTTTAAATATTGCTGTTATAAAATTATAAAATTGATAGACTAACGGGGTATATGTTAGCATACATTTTCTGAAGGCTATGATGTCTGAAATTCAGATGTATGCCATTATTTAGTGAATTCAACCCTCAGTGATTTGCCAGAAAGCCACACATTTTATGAGGAACAGACCAAAAGTAAGAAGCAAAAATCTGGACAGTTGAGAAGTATGATTACCCATAGTGACTTAATACAACACAAGCCTAAAGTAGAATATGGTTCTGGAGATAGACTTAGGTTGGTCATCACATATGGGATGAATACAAAATATGTACAGGGGATTATATGGAACTTTTAGCCACTTTTAAGGGACAAAAGTTTTTTTTCATATTGTATTATCAGAAACCTCCTCTTATGCCTAAAGTAATGGTAGAAATTTATCTCAGCTTTTGAGTAAACATAAAAACTGAAAGGTGGTGAAAGGGGATGGTCAGGCGCATAAACAAAATATGAGTTCTAAATCTTTTGGTCACTGTAGTGTGTGTACTTACATTCAACATACTACCACATTCTCTAGTTCTAAGACCAGTAAGATTTTTCATGCTCAAAATTCCATCTCTTAAGATCCTGAATGGATCATATACTTGGTTTTCTGTTTTTGTTGTTCTTTTTATATTGGACAGCCTTTGAGACCATTTTGATTCGGAATTAAGGAACATTTAAGTGATGTCCATTGTAGGATAAATACTAATGCTCTTTATGCGCATACTACCAGTCATCATAGTGTGTATTTTATTTTAAGGGGATAGATCAGTCTTTTTATCATACTTATGATAGATTACACAATACAAAACATATATGGATTGTTAACTGTAAATAACTCCAGGATTAAATGACACATAGTAATAATTGGAATTTTGGTAGTTAGGTTGAATATACTAGTTGTAAACAAAAAGTAGAACTATACATTATTTTTTTTAATTAGACTAGGTAAACAATGTTTGTTTATGCAATAATTGTAAGTACTGTTTGTTGGAGTTTTATAGTGTGCATAGGGAGAAAAAATATAAAAAAAGAAATATATTTTGACTTTTATCTGTGTTTTTATACAATGGTGGTGTTTATCTTTTTATCACTAATGCTTTTCAGTGACTTATCATATTATGTGGTGAGTTCACTAATATAAATAAGGAGTTCAACTGTGATAATGAAGGCTTGGTAGTTGAACTATGTCTTTTTTTGTTGTGGTCCAATGAAGATTAGTACTATTTAAGATGCTCCATCTTCTGCTGGAACTTGGGTTTTTGGATTGCTTCTGATGGGTCCATACACAGAGAAGACCTTTGTTCTTTATACACCCTTCCATTCTGTCTTGTGTTTGTGATAAGTCACAAAGGAGACACTTCTCCACCAGGAGGTACATTTCCATGATAATCTTTTTGATCAATCACACAATGGTTATGTGTAATGTTTGCCTCTGTTGGTGAAAACATGAAGGGATCACAAGTCATATGTCTGTCTGCAAGGTATATTCTTACCAAAGTAAACATGCAAGAGTTCAAAGATGTGTGTGGGAATGACCATGAGGGGAATGCATGCAATTCATTTGGTGGAAATTTGTGAAAGGGTGTATCAAGTTTGCATGAAAAAGCATGGCTCATCCATAAAGCATTTTGATGACAGAAAATGAAGAAACATTCTTACAAGATTTGGTTGTGATTCTTCCAAATTGTATTGGCAAATAAATTGGATTAAAATGTTTTAAGGTAAAACAATCGAAGTCTATTGCTCAGTGTGATATAAAGACAAGCTGTTTCAAAGCTCACAGAATATGGTTATGATCCCAAGGAGATAGCAATTCTCTGTGGTGGAACATTAGCCACTCTGATACTTTGAGGAGGTGGAGACATAAAAATGTGATCCTGTTGATGATATTTGAATATGGTTTAGAGCTGCATCCATTGTTGCAACCTACACTCTAAAGTGCAGAGATCACTGAAAAACACTTAATTCAGGAATTGTACAGTAGTGTAAAATGCAATAGAATTTCAGTCAAAGTCAAGAACAAGCACACTGGGAACAAATGATTTAGTGTCATGCAAAGGAATGAGCAATGGATTGCTTGCATGACTATATCATCACACAGACTACTTATAACTTTTCATATAGAAAGCATACAGCTTGAGACAGTGAGGTCTAGAAAGTGAATGGGATGTCTGATGTGGAGCTCTTGCCACTGGGGAAACTGCCATGGTTGATTTAGAGCCATAGTGATAAGCACCAAGAACCATTAGTATCTGAGTAAGTCTAGGAATGAGAAACATCACTTGATACCTTACTCCACCGGATTCTCAAAAGCTTGCAAGAAGTGCAAGATGAGTGCAGGAACTCACGCAGGCAATATGTCTGCCATATGTCTGCCGTGCGATCCAGGAACAGCCAGCAGGGGTGTGCACAGGAGCTCCAGCACTAATCCTGCATGGACTAAGCCCTGGTATGCAAATCACCTAATTTGCAGGAGAAATCCATGCAAATGAGGTGATTTTGCAATCCAGGAAGCTTGCAATAGTCCATGCAAGACTAGTGCAAACCGCAGAAATGTGCTCGGTTAGTAACCAAGTACATTTCTGCAAATTCCAAAACGGAGCTATGACAGCTCCAAATAAAGGCTGCATATCATTGAGGAAACATGCCAATGGCCAAGTATAAGGCCATTGGCATTGCAAACTGTTAAATAAATAGAAAAATCAACTTTTAATTTTTTTTTTTTTTTGCCGATCTTGGCTGTTTAAGCATAGGGCAGCAGCGCACAAACGGGAACGGGGAAAATAAGAAAATAAACTGAAAATGAGCATTCTAACTAAAATCAGTATTCTGCCATGCAAGTCAATGGCAGGCAGAAGACAACCTAGCCAGTGAGTAGTGGTTGCTAAGGGGGGAGGCTCAGTTGGGACATGTAACTATGCATTAGCAGGCAATCCTATGCAAATGAGGGAAAGGTTAGTGAATCCCAGATTTTCCCAGGGTGTGAGGCAGGTCCCAAGAGTGTAAGAATATAAATAGCTGGGTGCAAGACTAGGATATAGGTGACATCATGGGGGGTGTGTCAGGTATACAGTAAGCGGATTGGAGACCTGTATCTCAGGATTCCTCCTAGCTATCACAGCTAAGCTAGGGGTGTGTCTAAACCTGCCTAGCACTCTTTACAAAGTTTAAGCGGGTGTGCGCGCCCTGCACCAGGTTTTACAGGAAGAAAAAGGAAGTTAAAAAAGGAAAAAGCAGCTCTGTGCACATTTGAGCACTCCGTTTGTGTGGCACACACATGGGCTTAAACAGGGAGGCAATAGGAAGGGAAAACAGCAGTAGGAAGGTAATCAAGGAGAACTAGCTTAGCTGACAGGTGAACTGTATCAGAATCAGCCAATTACACAAGCAGCAGACCAGTCCAGCCCAGTACACCACTATAAACTATGCAAACACCTTTCCCCCTTGTTTTTCCCAAAAACTCTGCACCACTGGTGTATACAGACGGGGAAATTTTACAAAATGAAAGCAAGAGAAAAAATGTTAGGGGCTGCTTTGGTTATCATAAACCAGCATGTACAAGAGGCTGAGGGTGTTGAGGATGTGAATGCTGCTGAGCAACCCACAGTGAGGAGATGGAGAAGAGTGTACAGACCCAGGGTAACCTACCAAGGGCTACATGAGCTGGAGATAGTGGAGTGCTATAGGGTGGACAGGAACCTCCTACAGCAAATTGTTGAGCTGTGCTGGCCATGCCTGACACACAGAACTAACAGAGGGGAACCCATCCCAGTGGATACCAAGGTATGTGTAGGCCTAAGAATAGTAGCTACAGGTACCTTCCAAAGGCCAACTGGGGATATGATGGGGATTTCACAGGCATCAGCATCCAGGGTACTCCACCAGTTCCTGGATGCCATGTCAGCACATGTCGGTGAGCACGTATATTTTTCCATCACCCATGAGGCATTGGCCAGCAATATGCATCTCTTCCACCAAATAGCAGAATACCCTGAGGTAGTGGGTGCAATAGACTGCATGCACATATGCATTAAAGCACCACCAGGTGAGCGGGGTAGGGTCTACATCAACCGCAAGGGCTTCCCCTCCATCAACTGCCAGGTTGTGTGCAATGCCCAGGGCATAATAATGAATGTGTGTGCTGGCTGCACTGGAAGCTACCACAATTCCCACATCTGGCATCTGATACAGCTGTACTAGACATTTGCCAATGGGGACATCCCACATGGTCACCTAGTGAGGGATGCTGGATATGCACTGGAGCCATGGCTGATGACATCCATCAGAAATGCACACACACCCAAACAAGAACTCCATAATGAGGCACATGCACAAACACAAATCATAATAGAGCATGTGTTCGGGATGCTCAAGTCATGGTTCCGGTGCCTGGACACATCCGGTGGAGCCTTGCAGTACTCACCAACTACATGTACCCAAATTGTCCTTGTATGTGCCATGCTACACAATATGATCCTGTGGAAACAGCTGCAGCAGAAACAGCATGGGGCAGGGCCACACAGCCCCCCACCAGTGCTAAGGCCTGCACAGGTGCAGAGTGATTCAGAGGAGGAACAACCTGAGCCTGCCTCAGTAGGCAGAGGAGGCATGCCCAGTATGCCCTGGCCTTGGCAAAGAGGCAATGCATAGCACATGCACTGACACAGTAGGGACCCAGGGAATGACATCTCTCTCCAGCTTGCACATACTGTAAAAGGGATGCCAAATATGACACTTCCTGTGCTCAGCCATGTATAGAGAGTGTACTATGTGCATCCGACATAGGCAGCCCTGCAGCACCACTCTCAGTACTGGGACACCCACAAGGTAAGTGACTCACACATGCCAGTTGGGGGGGCACATACCCAACAGCAGTCACAGCCAGGAGAATAGGTATAGACAAACACAAACAAATGCTGTGCTATGGCCTCTGGCCTCTGAATGAGCCCTATGGGTAACACCTACCCCAGGCCTACACAGACAAACTACAGCAGGCCAGTCAGTGGGATGTAAGTTGTGAAGGCTAGGAAGTCAGAAACTAATATATAGGTAGTTAAAGCTAAGATCTGTAGTACACTGGTATGCCTCTAGCCATCACAAAAGTAAGACTACAGACTGAAATGGTGTACCTGACATACCAGTACAGTCCTAGCAAATGTGTAAAAGTGTAAGGTGTGTCCCACCATCCTACGCACACTTATAGTAACAGTTAGGTGTGCCCCCCACCCCCCATATCGAAATGTAGAAACAGTCAGGTGTCCCCCCCGCTATGCAGAAATGTAGCAACAGTCAATGCCAAATGACCGATGTATACCCTGCAGACACAGCATGCTACCTGTCTGTGTACAACACAAAGGTCAGCACTGCAGTACAAACTACCTGGACTTGATCCACACATGCAATATAGATGGCCATACTGGGCATGCTCACACACTTAAACACATGAAGGCCATGTCAGCAAACATCAGTGGACCAGGCATGTCTGGCAGTTGGAGTTCTTAGTGCAGACACATGTCAGTATGCACCACTCCTGCCTTGCACACACAGTGGATAGGAATACAGACATATATGTAAAGACAACACACTATAATAGCCAAAGTTAGATGGACATAGATCTGTGGAAGAGGGTGACCATGACAAGGAGCCATCTGGGCCTGTTCCATCCAGCACACAGCCAAAAGACCCCAAACACATGAGGTGCAGGTGTCACTCACTGCAGATACCAGCCACCAGTATCTGTTAGCATGACAGCATGTTGCACATGCCAGCTGTGCAACATGACTATACAAGGAAGTAGTCACCTAGTAGCTGTATTCATGTACCTGTGGCATATGACCCCGTGTGTGCCCGCATGCGGCATGTCAACCCCTACATGAATAGGTTATGGCCCATGCACACACCGCCCTCCCCATAGCAGTATCATGTCAAGCCTGCTGAGTTCATCCAATGTGAAATACACCTTGGGAGAGCTGTAGCTCAGTAATCCCCATGGCGCATCCCATAACTGCGTACTGCTGTAGTGATAAACTAGTTAGGTAGTAGTCCTAACCCCAGACTTGGCAACTGTGTGAGTGTGTGTTTGTGTGCATGTCTCTCTGTCTCTGACTGTGCAGAGAGAAATGCTTTTTAGGCTACTCACACTCCGTACAGTTCATATACACAACTTTGGCAAGGCTGCTGATGTCACTCACCTAGAAATACACCTCTGGGGAAATCATAGCCCAGTAATCTCCGTAGTGCATCCTGTAACAGTGTACTGATGTAGTGTGATAAAGTAGTTAGGTAGGTGTTCTAACCCCAGACCTGGCAACTGTGTGCTTGGGTGTGCCTGACTGAGTAGAGAGCAATGTTTTTTAGGCCACTCACACTCCGTACAATTCATATACCAACTTTGGCAAAGCTGCTGATGTCACTCACCTAGAAATACACCTCTGGGGAAATCATAGGCCAGTAATCTCCATAGCATGTCCTGTAACTGCATACTACTGTAGTGTGATAACCTAGTTACGTAGGTGTTCTAACCCCAGACCTGGCTAGTGTGTGCTTGTGTGTGAATCTGTGTGTGTCTGACTGAGTAGAGAGCAATGCTTTTTAGGCCACTCACACCCCGTACAATTCATATACCAACTTTGGCAAGGCTGCTGATGTAACTCACCTAGAAATATACCTCTGGGGAAATCATAGCCCAGTAATCTCTGTAATGCGTCCTGTAACTGCGAACTGCTGCAGTGTGATAAAGTATTAGGAAGGTGATCCAACCCCAGACTTGGCAACTGTGTGAATCTGTGTGTCTTTGTGTCTCTGACTGAGTGACAAACAATGCTTTTTAGGTCACACACACTCCTTAGAATTCATATACCCAATGTTGGCAAGGCTGCTGATGTCACTCACCTAGAAATACACTTCTGGGAAAGTCATAGCCCAGTAATGTCTGTAGCGCGTCCTGTAACTGTGTACTGCTGTAGTGTGATTTAGAACTGTGGTACAGTTCCATCACCACCCATGGCAGTTCTGGATGTTTCATGTGTGTTTCAATATCTGTGTATGGAGTAATGCATCTTAGGCTACTCACTCACAGTACATTTCAAAGGCCCTACTTTGCCAATCCTGCTGATGTCATTCATTCTGAAATACAACTGTGGGGAGAAAGTTCTCTGTAATCCCTGTGGAGTGACCTATAACTGCTCCATGCTGTAGTGTGATATAGGCCTTGGTCAGGGATTCTATACCCACACATGACAGTTGTGGATGTTTTGTGTGTTTCTCACTGTATGTGTAGGGAGCAATACATTTTAGGCTAGTCACTCACAGTACAGTTGAAATGCCCTACTTTGGTAATCCTGCTGATGTCAGTCATTGTGAAATACACCTTTGGGGAAGAAGTACTCCAGTAATGTCCGTGGTGCATGCTGTAACTGCGTAGTGCTATAGTGTAATAAACTTGTTCGGTAGGGGTTCAACTCCCAGACATGACAGGTGTGTGTGTGTGTGTGTGTGTGTGTGTGTGTGTGTGTGTGTGTGTGTGTGTGTGTGTGTGTGTGTGTGTGTGTGTGTGTGTGTGTGTGACTCGTATCCGGTGTAGAGGTGAGTGTGTGGCCAATGTGAAGGGGGTTTTGTTATTACTTTTATAGTGGCCCTGCTATATATCACAATGTCAACCATACAGGGATAACAGATGTAAAATAGCTGGGAGGCCGGGGTGCAAAGCCATACCCATACCTGTGACATTAAGGCTAGCCAATCCAAATTAGCAAACCCACTATTACCCAGAGCACACACTCAACCCATGTGTTATATGCACACACATGCCTAGGCAACAGCCAATATGTGGGTAGTACACTGCATATTGGCCACTGATAGTAGCTATGCAGTAATAGCAGTGGGCTACAGAGGGCATGTCACCCTGCCCATCCATCCAATATGCACGTACATGCAGACAGTGCACCTCCACCATGTTCCCCAATGGACACCTGCACCACCTGTGGTGCCATCACATGTGACTCACAACAGACATACCATGCCTGACAACATGCCCTGTATGGACAGATGACACTGACATCAGGGAATGCTGTTGGCATGCTATCAATTAGGTAAAGGGTAAACCTGCTGCCCATTACCAGTTCCTGCCACAGGTGGGCAAGACTGGCACAACTGATGATAAGCTGTGTTCACAACATGGGCCAGACACCCCAGGTACAGTTCCACATGCCACTGTACATGCATATAGGAGGTGTGCACATCCCAGACACCATCCATGTCATGGACTAAGGAACACATACATGGCATGTGGTGTACAGCATTGGCCACACACAATAGTCACCCAGCTGACTGGATGGGGGGATGCAATGCCCACCTGTGTGGGTAAATGCAGTAACTACAGCCCTTAGCCACAATGCAGACCATTGTCATGTGGCCTGATGCCATGGTATACCCATTGCCTACCCTTGTACAGCCTGCTGGCACAGTTGACCAAAACACACCCATATAGACATGCACCCATGCATGTCAGAACTGGCACCCTGTGTGTACGTGTGTATATTGTATGGTGCGTATGTCCACATCCACACTCCCTACAACCCGCAGGCATACTGAAGCATGCTGTCTGATGTTTGACACCTCCTCATACTCTTTGCCCATACGACCTCCATATGACCCGTGTGGTGCATGTGATACCTGCACATTGATGTGTTGTGGCAATCCCACTACTGATGAGTTGCACTCCTGTCCCTGCCAAGTGTGTTAATGTGTGTGCATCCCTGTGTGAGTGTGCCTGTGTTGACGCTGGCACCTGTTCATGCAGACAGGCACATGTACGTCACCTACCATATATCTACCGTATCCCTGTTGCAGATGTCACTCACCATCACATATATGTTCTGAGTGCTCCACATCAGGTAACCCATGTGGATCATCCAATAACTGCATCGAACTGTGATAGCACTACATAGTTTTCGGGGGTTTGATACCATGTGCTGGTAGGTGTGTTACACAAACATGCTTCAGTTTTACCCTCCCATACTCCCTGACATGTATCTGCATCTGTCTGCCTCCCCCACTCCCTCTCTGGTGGATGTGGAGACCCACACCTGCGTTGCTTAGGCAGCAGCATGTGTATGTTAAATGATGCTCATGATCAGCTGATGGTCTCTGCATGAATTGCAGCCCTCCCCTAGCTGATTGCATGTGGAACAGCTGTGGTAACTATTCCATAGCCAATTGCATGGAAACACACTCTAATACCTAGAAACATCATGGTGGTGTTGGGCCTTTGCAGTCACTGTGAGCAGGAACTAGATTTGATGTTTGGCAAACAGCATCCCAGATGGATTGGGGATTTACCTCTGACAACACACACTGTGGAAAGAGGGCAACCAACAAGAGGGGGATGTGCCTGACCTGACTACAGACTGTAAGTGCTGCCATACTGCATTTGGAGTAATGTTTGTTTAACAGTGTTTGTCTGGATATGCCTGTCATACATGTCACAATACCTCCCATGTCAGTTCCATGTATATGAGGAATCCTCATCTGCAGGATCATCTGCAGACTGGGCAGTGTTGTGCCTATGGTTTCATGTATTAGCCACAGTGCATCAATCAGTGGAATGCAGAAGGTAGTGTGAGGATTGCAGTCTGTAGATGGTGAAGGCCATGACAGTTACTGACTTCCTATCCCTCATAGGACATATGTTGCAACAAACCCTTTTACAATGGAAATTATATGGGGTTATCACAGTAATTTGTCTACACTGGCCCTGTGTATGTGTCAGCCACACCTCTGTCAACCTTTGTACATATGGCATGCATAAAGTGGTGCATATGGGCTGTACACCATAAATACTGTCACTATATCTGAAAACAAGCCAGTGATATATCAGATTGCTACACATGTCATGTACAGTAGTGGTTGTATTTCATGAAATAAGCTGGACATTCTGTGGATGATTGTACAGTACTGAGGTCTGTGTAGTGATGATGAATGTCAGCAGTGTGTGTATTATTAATATGTACCTCAGCCTGTGTACAGACTGTGGTAGATGTCATTGCCCTACCTCCCCTTCTCTCAGATGTTACATGCTGCCCCACTGTTTGTTACCATTTTGCCATACATGTTTGTAGAGCCATACACACACATGTCCCATACCACAGACAGCCATCATGACAAACTGTGTAGCAGCTCAGTATATGTAGGGTCATTCTGTGAGTGGCACATATGAGGATGGTGTAAAACAGATAGTCCATATACTGTAATATTATGCTAGCTGGGGTGGGAGGTTGTCATAATGGCTAAGGTGTTTACCTTAGAAGCATAAGGTGCAGGGTTTGATTCTCACATGAGGTAATTGGCTAGGCTGACAATGGCCTACAAGGGCAGTTAGCCTAGTACTACTCTAGGAACCTATGAACCTTACCATATGTGGCTGTGGCTGTGTTCACATTGGTTGTGGTTATGCACTGTCACACAGGTGTAGCATACCCTGTGCTGTGACATGGCTGTTGAGCCTGCTATATATGCAGGTACATGTGCATTACCCCATATGAGAAGTAGGCCAGTGTTGATCCAGTCTGCCTGTAGCCTGCACAGTGCATTGTTACATGCCTAGCAGCTTAGTGTACTTAACCAGTTAGATATTATATTCAGATACTCACTAGATGTACTGCTGCTGGCCCTCCCTTAAGTGTTATGTATGTCCGACAGAGCAGTGGAATGCTGTACAGATGTATGTCAGTATCTAGTGGGTGGTATGTGCCCATGGCACTCCTGCACCAGCGGTCATTATGTGTCAGGCCAGACAGGAGTGTGTGAATCCAACACCTATGGTGCCAAATGAATACCAGTAGTTATGTGTTATACCCATCTACATGGCTGTCTACATCCATATTGTCAGGCCTGTTACACCTGGTGCACTAAGGGATCATGTGCATACCTCTGGACTGTATAGGTTGTGTCCAAAGTTCCACATATAGTGGCCAATATCTCTGCTGCACTTCCCAGGGGCATTACATGCTAGCAGCGGTACCTTACAATGATTTCCGTAGGATGTCTGTCAGTAGCAAATGGCACACGTTATAAGCAGATGTCAGCATCCACACACACCATGTCTGTGAAGACAATCCCAATGACAGTAGCAATAGTCTAGTAATATACCTGCTATACATAGCTGTCATCCCCTTGCACTACTACTGTGGGACTGTAGGGGCTGGCGTACAGCTACACTCCATGTCCAGGATATATGGTGGAAATATATGTACATATACTTATCCAGATAGCCATATATATATATATATATATATATATATATATATATATATATATATATAAAATTACAGATGTACTACATTGAATTACCACTGTCATGGCAACCACCCACTATAACTCCCTACAGCATGTGGCCGTGGTCCCTTTACATTTCCTGTGTGATGGACATCCATCCTGTGTGTGGGCATCAGTGATACAGGTAGCAGGTAGCAATACCTCTTCCAGAGAACCTGCACACTCAGAGCAGACACATATTTGTAGAAGGTTCAGGAACTACAGACAGACTGTGGGTAGAGTTGTGTAATGCTTTGCATAGTACTGGTGTTGCAGGGTGTGTGTGTGTGTGTGTGTGTGTACATACTAGGGTACCTTGGAATGCAGTCTGTCTGCATAGCTCACTACTGTGGGCCTAAACTCTTGCTGGGCAGAGGTATGCCTATCCTGTGTTGTCGGTCCACCACACAGGTCCTGTGTCAGATATGACACTGGCAGTGTGTGTGTTGAGTGCTATCAGTACATGGCTACATCTATGTCTATAGCTAACTTCAATACCCTGACTAAGAGCATGTTGCAGACTATCCTGTAACACCAGCACCTTGCTTAGTGTATGGCAACAGTGTTCCACATATATGCCTGCGTTCCAGCCTCTGTCCCCCATCTACATACCAAGCTGTGCACATATGTCATGCTGTTGGGGGTTGTTCTGAAGTGGGCTGTGAGTATATCACACTACCATTTCTGCCATTAGTACACTGCTGTTGTATCCCCCGCACATACACTGGGGCTGGGGCCATATATGTGTGGGTGTCACCTACACAACACATGGGTGCACTTATGCATTGCAGAGGCCAGTGTATGTAACAGTGGTATATGGTCTTGTATTATTGAGTCCAGGTGGGGAGCACCATAAATGACCTAGGTTGTTACAAATGTGAGGGTATCAGGGGTGAGCTGCCACAAGGTATGTGGATGTATAGTACCATATACTCCACCTATATTGACAATTACTTGCATGACTTGGGGTACTGCAAGCCTACTGCCTCCTGCAATACAGACTGCTCTGTGTATTATGCCTTGTTATGTTCCAGGACAACCCATTGATCCCAAAATGTCTTTACCTCCTACGGAGTTTGTGCAGAGTGTAGATAGAGGCTGCTGAACTACACACCTGCAGTACATACTGTTGATTGTGTGGTACCCTGTGGCCCATTCTGTCAGCACTATTGTATATTCTGAAGGGCTTGGCTTGGACTGCAACAGCTGTAAACCTTTCCAGACTACTGTATAAGTGTAACTGTTTCACAGTTGCAGTACTCCGTTTATATGGCTGTCAGCATTTGAACAGCTATATGATATGGCATATAGGACCATTATGGTACACAATTAAAGGAGTCCCATTTCTGCAAATCTGTATGTGGTGTCTTTCCTATGACCTTTCTATGGGTATATGCTGCAGGCAATGATTGACATTAGTATGTGTAGCTCATACAGTGTCCAGGTGTTCAGGTGTTAACTGTAGACATACTGGCTGTTCCATATTGTGTGCATCTCCTACATATGTATCTTACTGTACATATATCTGCGTGTGTATGTGTAGTCACATGTATATGTGTGTGTGTGTATATATATATATATATATATATATATATATATATATATATACACACACACACACACACACATATATATATATATATATATATATATATATATATATATATATATATATGTGTGTGTATCTGTATCAGCATATATGTGTATGTGTATCTGTATCCTCGGGACATTGACAGCTTCCACATATTACATGTCCTGTGGGAGGCAGACTGTACTTAGTAGTGTATTGCAGGGCGCAGGTGTTTGGATGTGGGGGGATGCCTATTCGTACAAGACGTATAGTGTGTGGGGTCTCTCAACCCCATTAATGGTGCATGTGGACATAGGTGCATTTGTTAATCTGCAATTGCTATCTACAGATGTATGGCCATATATACGTACATAGATATATTTATCTGCTAACAGATATATAGGTATATGTGCAAAGATAGTGATATATATGTATATAGAGTTAGTAAAACAACATATATATTTGAATATATGTGTATCTATACATCTATGGGTATATTGTATCTGTTAAGGTTGCACTATAGTTACACACGCAGACATCTAGATGTTGGTATACATTCTCTGCACTGTTGCATGACAGCACTGGCTGATATGTTTCTGAAACATTGAATATTTGTGTAGCTGTCATGGCTTAGTGGTACATCGGTTTGTCTAGGGTGTGCAGGGTCCTTGGTTTGAGCCTTGCCAGAGTTGTTTAATTTGTTGCTGGACCATTGGATAGAGAGTGATTAAGGCACCATAAAGCAGTTGTAAGCAGGTTTGTGTGTTCTGCCCAGCAACAAAATGAACAGATCCTACAAGGCTCATAACCAGGACCCTGCACATCATACACAAAGTGATTTACCACTAAGCCATGGCAGATATGCATAATCATGATGTTTCCGCATACATATCATCCAGCCCAGGTATACAACACTACAGGGAATGTATTGCACCATGTAAATGCATTTGTGTAAGTATATATATATATATATATATATATATATATATATATATATATATATATGCCAATAAATACATATATACATAGATATGCATACAGCCATCGATATATATGTATATATTCACATGTCCACATATAGACAGCACTATGAATGCATATATGTCAGCATATATATGGCTCACCTTTCAAAGGGAGAGATCCATGTGTCCGGAAGCTGGTAGGCCTAAAGTATGTTCTCAACATTGCACAATCCTGCAATGCATGCATCAAATGTGCAATGAGCGAATGTTACTATGCATTCACTCACTGCAGATTAGGCAATTTGGTTGCGGATACCACTATAGTGGGGATGGAGAATAACTGCCTAACCCCACTGTAGTGCACACTAGGAGTTCGTATATCACAGTAGGGGGTTGTGGGGGGCCCAGCCCCCTGGGGGGTGCAGGGAGTCATGCTCCCCCCGTCATTACGATATGTATTCCAACTTGCAGTTCGAGAGTCAGCGAAGGTGCCTTTAGAACTGCAGTTCTCTTAACTGTGGTGCAGTAAGAAATGACAGGTTAGTCCTTTTGGTTTGCAGAAAGGGCTGTTCGAAGGAATGATTGTCCCCCTGTCAAAGGTGAACACATATATATGAATATAGGTATATATGGACATACATCTGTAGATAGAACTGGGAACATAACCACAATATATATGTTCACATGCACCATTGATGGGTTTGAGAGACCCAAACAATATACATCTGGCATGGATAGGTATTCCTCCCCCCAGCCAAATATGTCTGGCCTGCAATACAATACCAACCTTAGCAGATTCCATAAGCAGGACCCTACACGACAAGGGCAGTACATGTTAACAGTACTCCATCCCACCTGTAGGATGTAAGGCTTGCATTGCTAACATATCATGCAGTACAGTCAAGTGACATGTCATGCTTGGGGGAACCCCCTGGGCAGGTTCAGTAAGTAGCTGGGATCCCTCATACAATCCAGTAGCCCTACACCTGACAATGGATTCACCAATGTTGGCAGGGACATCCATAAACCCACCATGTCAGCTGGGAACTACCACCCAGTAGCCTGATGACCGTGGTCTGCAGGGACATGGAACATACCAGCAATGAACCCATGACCAATGTCACTGGTTATCTCAACACATGGGATCCCACCAATGTTGGACTTGTCAAAGGCAGAGAATACAACCTGAACCTGGTATACCTTCTTAACCCAATCATGACAGATGTAGATGATGGTTAGGAGGTGCACAATGCCTATGTAAATCATGGCAGGCTTTTGTACACCATCCCGCTTGTAGGAATGTGTGCAGTTGTTATGGGATCTACTTCCGTTCACAGGATATGTTTCCACAAGGACTGCTTGGCGTATGCCAACATACCACAGGTGCCATCCCATGGGCATACAGACCTTCACAGGTCATAGATGTGTCAATGCCCTCCTCCACACTGTTGAGATGTGCAGCACTACTGGGGTTGCTATAATTCACTGGCTGTGGGTGTTGTGGACACGACTGCCATAATTGCTGTTACTGTTGCATCTATCCCCTCACATAGCTGTCTGTGATACTGTACAGTGTATGTAATCAGGTTGTTAGTTGTTGTTTACACCATTCACAGTAGTTGAGAACCTCACAGCCTCCTAAGGGTAGGGCTATGCCACCGGCATTGGCACACACATTACTTAGGTGAGGATCGCAGTAGAGTGGGGAGAGGGACATACAACCTGCTGTTAGCATGTGCAATGTCATCCACATTGCAGACTGCATATATAGCACTGTGTGGTTGTGCCTATCCCATCTTGGTGGGATTACATACGCAACAGATGTGTTACCTGCGTGGGGACATTCCTCCATGTGTACAGTCCTATACCTGTACTGCATCCTAACCAAAGGCACTGTGTGTTGTACCCAGCCATGGCATGTGTACCACCCACTACACTTACTGGTGTCCACTGCAGAAGGCCTGCTGATACCACTACACCCATCAGCCATGTGGCACATGGACAAACACAATCAGAACAGATACTGGTGACAAAAATACAACATTGTTAATTAAAGCTATGATGCATCATGGCTGCACAGATACACCTTCCAAGATATTAGCATTTCACTTTACTGCTGACAACATGCTACATATCATTCCATTGCTACACTGCTGTACAGTCACACTGTGCATTAGAGCCATGTTAGCCTGTCCCTGCATCAATGTACCAGATGTTAGGGAGTGGCACAGGTATCACCATATGCACAAGGTGTGTTGTTGGTTTGCCAGAGGCCTAGGCTGAGCCATACAATTGACAACATGTGTGTGTGTGTGAGGGGGCTGAGTATTGTTATGGGCCACTGATGATGTCGTGTGTGCAGGTATGTGGTTGCCCTTGGTTCATTGTTTATGTGTGTGTGTGTGTGTCTGCATGCACACAGTTCCTCCATGTGGCTGCCCTATACAGGGAATTGTAGGACAGCTGCAGACGGTACCTGGCAGGGTTTGCAGTTCACTGTCTCCGGCCACGGACATGGGACCTATGCCTGGCAGGGGTGCTACAAGCAGTATCAAGTACAGAGCCAGAGCGAGTACTGTCCCCTGCATTTGACAGATGTCCACTTGATCCAGGTCCCTCCTGGGACTGACCAGGGCCACGTGCACGTGGTCTGCTATGACTGGTTGTGGACAGCCCCCCCACAGTGCTGGGGCTGGTACTGCCACTGCAGGAGCGGCTGTGACTGTTTGGATGTCCATGGTGACCTCCAGCTGCTGGTGTTGCTGGCATACGTCCACATGGCTGTCACAACTGTCCCAACCTGTCCTGATGCATGGACATGACATTGTGGATGAGTTCCAATGTCTCACCCCACCGTCTATCCATGACCTCAGTGTAATTATGGATGGCACCTGCTAGGTCATGGATGCTATCAGTTACAGAGGTGTGATGAGCCCTCTGCACCCTTAGACCCTGCCTGGTGTACCATTCCATTCATGCCTGTTCCTCCATGACAGTCTGGAACATGTGTGTGGTTGAAATAGATGTGGCACGTCTGCCAGGGGCATGATGACCAGCAGTGCTTCTACGGAGCACCCCTGCACATCTGCCTATGTGATACCCTACCAGACATCTGGCTTTGGCTGCTGTGTCCTGACACACATGCCATAGATACCACACTATCCTGGCCCATGCCAACCATAGCCTGTCCCTCAGCTAGGGCCAATGGTGATGTGGTGAGTACAGGCATTGTGACTGTGTGCGTGGATGGTGTGGATACATTTGGCTTGTCAATTGGTGGCCCAGCAGCAGCCCCTGATGACCCTTCCTGTGCCTCAACACACCTATCTTCATGGTCACTGTCTGTATCAGTGACATCAGATTCCCTGCAGGGGAGGACCCAGCCCCACCTCGCCACCTGTGAGGGGAAAACAGGAAACAGACTGTAAGACCTGTACAATGCCACTAAACAGTAAATACACACACACACATACACACACACACACACACACACACACACACACACAGACACACACACGTGTTCAGACATGGCCACACACACAGACATACACACATGCAGTCGACATACATGGTAACCCATACACTCCACCAGACAGCACCTACAGACAGCTCCTACAACCCCATAACACACACAATAGCAGGCAATGTTGCAGTACAGTATCACACACATACCTGTAATTACACACATGTCAGCATGCAGGACAAGTGGGGCTCAACAGCATGCAGTCCAACTGTAGTCAATCCCCGTTACCAACATTATACATGGCTGTGATGCATGGCTTCTGTTTGTAGGTGGTGGCCCTCCCTGGAACCCACTTCACCCATGTCCACAGCATCACTGTACATCTGTTCATCACCCTTGCATGTACTGTGCACCATACCTCACAGGTGTACACACCATTGCAGGATGTGTCTCTATGTGTCAGGTGTGTTTCTGCTGCTGCCCACAGCCTCTGTGTGTTCCTGGATCACATGTGGACATGTGTTTAGTGAATGCTTGATGTGTATTCACATATGTCATCATCAGTGGTGCATGCATGTGTGGTAGACTACCATTAGACCAACCACAGATACAATGTACTGTACCTATGATGAGTGTAGAGACCATTATTGACCATGACTGGGCCCTGGCTGATGTTGCCTGTGATACACATAGGTTCATAGGTGAGTACTGGTCTACTGATCCTGGGGCCGACATAAGCAAAGCCACAGGGGCTCCTTTCCATGCACCACCCACTAATGTCATTCCCCTGTGCCCCTGTCAGGCTGTAACACAGACATGCTACCCAGGGTGTATTTCCCATTCCCCATCCAATTGCCAAGTGTTTCTGTCAAGAGGGCTAATGAGTAGCATTGCCTGACATGTATGGGTAGTCCGTTCCAGAGTATGGGGATTCCCCAGGACAGGGCCCTATCCCTTCAGTATGTTCTGTGTAATGTGTTGATTATGTTTAGGACCCTGGAGCATGTGTTAGCAGAGGGAGTGGGATGTCATTATATGTAGCATGTTCAACTGCTCTGTGTATGACATAGCTGTGTATGTTGGGCAGATGTCAGCTGTGCCTGGGCAATGCACACTGGAGTGTAGCCACAGTTGTCTGAGATGGATTGTGTATTGCATGTGTTTGAGGCTGGTAATCCCATTAGTGTGGTGTGTGCTGTGTCAGTGCACATGTACAGCATGCCTTATGGGTAGGTGTGTTAGATGTGTACATGGCCTACACCTTAGCTATGACATGCTCAGTGAATTGCCAAGCATAATCTTAAACCATACTCACTGGTATCTGGTCACTGCCTTGCTGGTATCCCAGAGGTACCTACCCTGACATGGGATAGAGTTGATGTCAGTGGCCACAGCTGTGGCATTGCTACAGGGTGGCTGCAATATTACAGTAGAACAACAGCTGAAGTCCACAGTACTACAGTTTATGCATTACTGCTTATCGGTACTACACAGCAACATACCCCACATCTCACATATGCATGGTCTACCTGTACAGATGCATACACTACAGTAGTCTACTGATATGCCTTGGAACCTTACCTGCATGCTCAATGTGTGGTGTGTGAGTAGCACCAACCTTCATGACTGTATAAGTCTGGAGGTCTTGCGGGCGGGCAGGTGCTACCAGGCGGATGAGCAGCTTCTCTACTCTGGTGAGGGGGGTGGATGTTATGGCCCCCCTGTTGCAAGGTGGTCACCCCGCATGGCAGCGGCATGATGACGTACTTGCCAGAGCAGGTCACTACAATGCTGGTGGACTTGCTCATACGTACGGCTGTGCATCCCCACCTCATTCACCCTGCGGACCACAACAGTCCACATGGCTGTTCTCTCCTGCTGGTCCATGCTTGTCCGTAAGAACAACAGCTGATAGTTGTGGATGATGCTGGTGATAATGATCTCCTCCTCAGAGGCACTTTAGGTGGGGTTCCTCGGGTGTGCCATACTCCCTGAAAGATATAATGATGGAAATATGTCTGAGCAACTCATATGTCAAGTTTACAATAATACAATGCACATATCAGTCTCCCACCACCATATCAGCTCCAACATAATGTTCACACTACGCTAGTGGTATGTGTCCGGTAAGTGTACCATTGGGCCATATATTGTATTGTACAACACTTTCTGCTATGTGGTTATAGACATGCTCCCTGTGGGGACACTAGAGTTGCAGGGCTGTTACAGGGCATTTCACCTGCATGCCATTGTCACTGCCACTATGTTTCCACATATGCATGTGGTAGGCCTGCTATGTGACTGCTACACATCTGCCATTCTGTAGTAATCTATGCATGCTGTTGGACATGTTCTGGAATTGTGTGGACTATTATAGCCCACATATGTTCCATGACAGCTACACACCAGTATGTGTAGGGGTTATTTGCCAACAGGAACACCACTCCAACCTAATGTGCACATGTTACCAGTCTACATCAAATCCGTGACCCACCATGGAACCTCATTATCTACTGTTCCATCACTACCTTCAGGTGGAACCACCTCAGGGGATGGTGTCCCCCCCATGGAGCACACACAGACATGTGTCTGTCAGCCAGTTAGGTCATGGGTATTGGGCATAGGGAGCTCCACAGAGACATGGGGTATGTGCTACATCACCTGGAGACATGCAGTACACATACACAAGGTTCGACATGCATGTCCCTCCTGCCTAGCGCACAGCCCAGGCACTTTTATATCCATGTAGATGCTGTCGTGACTGTCCATGGGTGGGCGCCATGTTCCCTTTGTTCCCATGTGGGAGCTCAATGGCCTCCATATTCCAAATGTAACTACCCATCCACAGTGTTTAACCACCACATGTGTCATATACCAGCCCTATATGCTGTCTTGTTTGTCAGCCAATCAGACCTACATACCAATATGTGCCTAATACCCTTCACCAACATATATATCCTACCATCTCATACAATTGCAATGTGTTCCCAACATGGATTATACACCTCACTCCACACTCCAACTTGCAGCCATGTACTGGTGTGTAGGTATGTTGTGTATTGATGTGTGATGTTCTCTCACACATGTCATGGCAGAGGAAATGTATTGACATGTCTATATATATATTTTTTATATCTATACATATATATATATATATATATATATATATATATATATATATGTGTATATTTATATATATATATATATATATATATATATATACATATATATATCAACATGCACACACACACATACACACACACACACACACACACACACACACACATATATATATATATATATATATATATATATATATATATATATCTGTCTGTATACATATATATATATATATATATATATATATATATATATATATGTATGCATATATACATATGTGCATATATGTGTAGATATAATTTTGTGTTGTTTATATACCTATATAAATGTATAACTGTCCGAGGTTCTGTACACATACACAGCTGTGAATATGTATCACACATATATGTATCTGTATGTGGGGTGCATACAAACATCTGGACCACACTCATGTACCCTCTTTACTTCACAGCTGAACTGTTCTGCCTTGCTGCAACACAGACAGGTGTCACATGTGGACACAGACTAACATTAGGGGAGTATATATGGTGAAAAACTTTAGATAAGCATATTATACTGCTATGGCAGTTGAGCATGCTATGCTACACTTTAACATGACTGTCCTGCAGGTGGTGTGGTCTCTCACCCATGTGTCTATCATGGCAGTATTAATACCCCCCACCAGCCATTGGCCACAGTAATTTGCAGAACACAGATATCATTGGTCACATCTTTGCCATTCACTGCTGGTCTGCACATTTGACAGGTATGTCCCACTGACCACAGGGACTGATACTACTGTCCAGTGCAGTTGTTGAGCACAACATCATTACAGGAACAAGTAATGATGGAACATATACATCCTTTCACAGTATACATCCTATTATTCTATGTCATATACTACATTCCAGTAAATGCATATCTATTTCACATACCTGTTATCTAGTTTCCACTGTAACACAACCCTGAGCTTTGTGAACTTCCTTGAAGGTAATCTCTCTCTCTATCTCTCTCTCTCTCTCAGTCTCTCCAGTAGAGTGATTGAGCTGGTTTGAATAGATTGCAAAATGCTTTTGTTGGTATTGCACATGATCACATGGTGGCCTCTGCACCAGTCAATGTCCACCAGTTGCTAATTGCATGCAGCCTGCTGTGTAGTACTTCAGATAACTACTGTCATGGCAACCCTGTAATATAAATTGCTGCCTTCTGTGGGTGATGTCTCTTCAACTTTACAGTATGGATGACATCATTCCTGTGTGTGGACATTAGTGTTACAGACAGCAGATAGCAATACATCTTACAGCAGAACCTGCAGACACAGGCCAAATCCACATTTGGGTAAGGTTCCAGACCTACAGACAGCGTGAGTAGTGTTGCTGTGTGCAATGTATCTTGCTGTTCTTACAAGGTTTCTATGTATATGCACAGCTGTTGCTGTAGAAGAAATGGGCAGCTATGGACCTTTCCTATACCGTTCCTGCACATGCCTAGCTATTTTCTCTACTGTCTTTCCCTTTTTGTGCCCATTTTTTCACCACTGTCCTATCAACCTCTTTTTCTTTTCTTTTAAAGGAATTAGCACGGGGGTAAGAGGTAATAATCACTGTTAAGCAGTAGTAAGCGGGTTTGCGTGGGTGTGCCCATGGGTAAGCTATGCCTACAGAGGTTGAGAAATTCGAAGCTGACTGTAAGTTAACATAAGCGGAGGTTGGCAGTGTTTACCGTCACGCAAACTCACGCAAACCCGCTTACAACTGCTTAAAATTGCCTTAATCACTATGTAGCCAATGTCCCTTGTTCTGCTCAGCAACAAAATAACCTGCCTCTCAAAGGCTCAAACCCATGACCCTGCATTCCATACACAAAGTGATTTACCACTAAACCATGGCAGATATACATAACCTGAAGTTTTCACAAACATATCATGCAGCACAATTAGTCAACAGTACAGGAACTGTATTATTATCACACCACATAACCTGTTAATGCAAGAAGTCTGGACAAAGTATGCCACACTGTGGGTACAACTAGGGATATATGTCAACTAATGCTCTAATACACTTAAAATGTTGATAGTTACACAATTATTTGTATTAGAACACATATGTAGAAGGAGATGAAGTCTGAAACACAAAAGTGTTGCCACTAGTTGCTGACTTCAATCCTGCGATCATCCATGACAATTGCCAAGTGAATGAGGAACAGGCCAAAATATGAGCTGAACATGCATGGACATATGGACAGATATATATCTGTAAATGTAGACAGATAGCTATATGTAGATATATATATATATATATATATATATATATATATATATATATATATATATATTAATGTATGACTCACAAATGATATAACAGCAATTGTATATAGGTACATACATATGTTCATATGTATATATATATATATATATATATATATATATATATATATATATATATATATATATATATATATATATATATATATATATATATATATATATATATATATATATATATATATATATATATATATATATATATATATATATATATATATATATATAGATATAGATATATACAGATGTATATGTCTAGAGATACATATATATAAATATAGCCATATGAGATATATATATATATATATATATAGGTACGGGATCCAGACACATGCTCGACTAGCATATGTCCGAATCAGAAAACATCGAACACACATACATGAAAACACTTAACATCGACAAGCGCTTCCGTGTATGTGTGCCTGTTTCATAGATCAGACTACAGTGCAGATAAGGGAAAATTCCCTTTTCCCCACTGTAGTGTGATCTCGGAGTGAGAATAATAAAGTAGGGGTGGGGGGTTTGCCCCCCATGCAGAAACGTAGATTTTTTTTTGAACTACACATACACGGAAGTGCTTTTCGATGTTAAGCACTTTCGTGTATGTGTGTTAGATGTTTTGTGATTCGGACATATGCCTGCCGAGCATGTGTCCTAGACCCATAAGTACATACACATATACACACACAAAAGGTATCAGTAGCCATACATATGTAGAAGTAGTGTGGAAGTACTGGGTTCAAAGTATATCCCTCAGCCACAGACCCTTCAACTGGCACCTGTGAAATGTGTAGTGTGGCAACCATTCCCACAAATGAGAATACTGACATTAAACATATACCCACCCACAATTCACAGGACATGACACGACACACATGTATGCATAGATAGATAACCTTTATTCCTGTAGTATAGAATAATGTATGCCAGTACTGACACCACATACGGTTTGAAATATGTAATCAGTCATGAATGCAAGGACCACACAAAACAGTAGATGCAAGCAATGTGTATATATACCATACTATGCTGTCCAGGCCAAGGCCTTCAGTTAGTACAACAGTAGAAACAGGATTTGCCTTCAGGATATGTAACAATCAACAATTACAGATGTAGTTCAGCAGCCTCCAATTACACCCTGTAGTCAAGCCCTAGGGGGAAAAGTAGCACTTGTGTTAATATCACAGTATCTTGTACATAACATTGCTTAACCTAACATCTTACTATCACAGTGAATGACCCTCTTCTTAACAGTTATATCACTGAAAAGGTGTCATAGCCTAGGTTAATGGCATAGAACCCCCCCCCCCATAAATGGCTGTACAAGGGCAAGGAACACTGTGTACCACACACTTACCTCTGGAACTTACAAGGGCACATATGTGTTCTCCAGCTGTTGCCCCCATATATATGGACTTGGCGCAACAGTTGGTGTGGGACTCCATGACATGACTTGGATGACAGCAGTAATGCTAGTGGTAAATAATGATAGGCCATTACCTAACAACCCTTCCTGTATCATGGCAGGACAAAGACTGGCATATATGTGGAGGACAGAGGCAGGAACATAGGGCCATATTTGCATTATTGCTGTCACACACCCTGGAAATTGCTGGTGTTACAGGATTTGTTGCAGCATACCCTTATGCAGGGATACGACATTGAAATACAAATGGATGTAGCCATGTACTGATAGCAATCAACAGACAGAATGCCACAGATATATTTGGGACAATACCTGTGTGGTGCACAGACAAAACCTAACAGCCAATCCCCCTGGTATCATACGGACAGGCCCACAGTTGTGAGCTATGCAGACAGACAACATTGGTTTATGACAGATATGGGTTAGTAACAGTCAACAGCATTCAGGATTAGTTATAACAGCATGCATAAGTATTCCCATTAACCCAACACACCAGATTTAACACAGTTGCAGAGCAAGCAGAACACATGCATATATGGAACAACAGTGGCCATTACAGGAGCATGCAGGTTTCATTGATGGCAACAGGCCACCAATATGGGTGTATTTTCACATGGCACATGCATAGAAAGAAATGTGAATATTTATAAACCATTAGGACATATGTCCCAACAAAAGTTTGGAGTGTACACATACCAGTTGAGGAGTGTCACTGGGTTATTATGCATATATGGTAGAGGTGAGAGAGAGAGAGTTCAATTAGCAACTAATATATCTTATAATCATTCTTAGTGACTGCAGTGGTCTTTCCCTTACATGTATTATTACAATACACAATGCCCTTATATTGTACACTAGTATGTTTATAAATTATTATATACGTGACCTGTGTCTTACATACAGGCGTGACAGGCTGCAGGTGTTAATGCAACATATGTTGAGAGTTGGTGTCATACACTTTGGGTGAGGTGCTAGAATGACAGGTTTGTTTCCATATACATTCTCTGACTATGTACACGTTTGAATATCAGTTATATGTCATTGACAGCTGCCTACAATTCTTGGAACATCACACTGGATTTTCAGGGGAAGAGGGTACCAAGTTGGTGATACAGGCCATTTATCTGGACATGCTGGACAGATTAAAACAGTTGTGGGGTATGATTATGCATACAACTTAGTAGCACTCCCAGGATTCAAACCCCTGCTGTGTGTGACAAAATATTACAGCTAACATCACAGTACACTGTGCTATCAGGGAATTGATGTAAAGCTTTCAACTGTTTTCTATCTAAGTCTCCCTAATGTGTACAATATAGCTGATCTCTTGGCACTTCCAACATTGTTATGCAGGACTTCATGCCCATTTTATCTGCATACCATTGTGTGGGTGACACTGCTTAAGATACAGCACTACTATTTATAGTATGGAACAAATCGCCAACATATGAGAGAAGAGTAAACAGAAGCACTCCAGGGGTTATACCTTTATTCACAGACTATTACACATTTATTTCTACTGGTACAACACTTTCTAAGGCTCTTATATTTATTTGTTATGACAGTACATGCAGACTGATTACTAACCTGCCTTGTGATGCAGTCTTTGCAGCCTAGCATCATGGGCTTGCTGGTTTGCAGCCTGCTCATCTGCAGCTGTCAGAGAAATGCAGTGATATTTAGCCATACCTATCCATAGTATAAACAAGCTAGGCAATTATTTACTACTTAGCAGAATGAGTACATACTTACTCAGTCCTGGGGCATTGGGCATCTGCCGAGACTACTGGATCCACTGTTCCAGTACATCCCACCTCCAAGAAAAAGTACGTACTTACTCAGTCCTGGGGCATTGGGCATCTGCCGTGACTCCTGGATCCACTGTTCCAGTACATCCCCCCTCCACCGCTTCAGGTCAGCATGGTGGTGCCTGATCTGCTTACCAGCCAGGGGATACCTGTGGCACTGATGTGGTCACGGGCGAGACTGTCCCAGGCCTCCATTTTATACTGCGAGTCCTGGTACTGGCCCTGCAGTAGTCTCTGATCATGGTGTTTTATCAGGAGCCGTACCATGATTTTTGACTCCTGGATGTCCCAGCACTGCACTCTAAATCAAGTGCCTTCACCCACACCAGCCATTTTGCCTGCAGTAGGAAGCTGCAACCAGTTATGAGTAGTATTCCCGCCTGTGGAGTTTAAATACGGTCATTTTCCTGCACTTCCCCATGATTGGCCAGTTTTGAATAGGCTAAGCTATGGGCACTCCTGCTTACATGAGGTTGGCACTGCTTAAAGAGGTATACCACTAGGCAGGTTTAATTGGCTCACCTACACATTGCTTACACTTACTAACTTGAGCTGTGCAACGGTTAGCATTTCTTAATAGTTAATTAGCACTATATTTGCCATTTGCCAATGAGTTATTCTTCATTACAGGTTATATATGTGTCTGGTATCTGTGATTCATGTGTACATACACTGTATGGGGACCTGGGGGCTTCTACACTTTATTACAATAACAAGCACTGCCTACACAGATTAAGCAATTTAGAGGCTTACTGGGTGTAGGACACTGTAACTGGAAATTAGCAGTGCCTACCTTCACGCAAACCCAAGCACACGGCCTTATACTCGCTTACTATTGCTAACATATGCTTACTACTGCTTCTTGCTGCTTAACATGACTACTGCTTTATATATAATGATACTGACACCTCACATGTGCATTTCTTGCAGTACTCTAGGTCGTATATATATATATATATATATATATATATATATATATATATATATATATATATATATGTTCTTTTGTGGCAGCTGTAGTCAAGTTCATATATATATATATATATATATATATATATATATATATATATATTATTCCATGGGTTATGCAACATACATATTACTCATACTGTGCTTTGCCATGGGAAATGTTATGGCTCAGTTACCTTCCTGTCCCCCCCTCCTTTCTTGCTTACATCCATGGGGTGATCCCATTAGAACAGGTCCGTCCAACCTTGGCATGCCTCGGCCCATAATGTCTTACCCATCATTTCCTCCACCCCCTCCCTCCTCCACATCAATCATCCTTCCTACAGGTTCCATCCGAATCTCACCACACCACTACGCACTGTCCACTCTCCACTTCTTGGGACCCATCATGTACGTTGTCTCACCCCATGGATCTTCAGGGTTCCCACACATTCAGTCCGCGAACATACATATCCTTCTTTGCTTACCTGTAAGGCATGGTATGTGACCCAGAGGACTCTTTTTAGCAGAATTTTTGGGGTCGTCCCGCTAGGGACGAACATGCATTTGTTTAAGGTTAGACTTTGCAGGTTGACACTGTTTCTCCCACTGGTAGTATCCTGCCAATAGTCTGGGTAGCAGTGCTGTGCAACGCCTAGCGGTACTTAATATTCGATTTGCATGATATTTGCCTTTTGGCATTGATGTCTTCTTCATTACATGTTATATATGTGTCTTGTATCCTTGATTCATGTGTATGTACGCTGTATGAGGTCCTGAGAACTTCAACACTTTATTGCAATAACACCTCAGATCTGGCCTTACTGCAGTACTCCAGTTCACATATTTATGTTATGTAGCAGGTTATACAACTTCTCACTGTACATAGATTCAGTTCACATGTTTGGTTTGACTTTCCTGTGGTGGGGATTAATTTGCTGATACCACATTCATATCTATTGCTATGATGGCTTGGTGGTTAACTACTGTGACTATAGTGTGCAGGATCCTGAGTTTGTGCCTTGCAGTGGCAGTTTATTTTTTTGCTAGGCAGAACAAGGGCCGTTGGATACAGTGTGATTAAGGTACTTTTCAGCAGTTGTAAGCGGGTTTGCACAGGGGTAAGCACTGCCTAAACAGGTTAAGCAATTTAGAGACTTACTGGGTGTAGGACACTGTAACCGGAAATTAGCAGTGCTTACCTTCACGCAAACCCAAACACACAGCCTTATACTCGCTTACTATTGCTGACATATGCTTACTACTGCTTCTTGCTGCATAACCTAACTACTGCTTTATGCATAATGATACTGACACCTCACATGTGCATTTCCTGCAGTACTCTAGGTCATATATGTGTGTATATATATATATATATATATATATATATATATATATATATATATATATGTTCTTTTGTGGCAGCTGTACTCCAGTTCATATATATATATATATATATATATGTTATTCCATAGGCTATGCAAGATACATATTACTCATACCATGCTTTGCCATGGGAAATGGTATGTCTCAGTTACCTTCCTATCCCCCTCCTTTCTCGCTTACATCCATGGGGTGATCCCATTAGAACGGGTCCATCCAACCCCGGCATGCCTCGGCCCATAATGTCTTACCCATCATTCCCTCCACCCCCTCCCTCCTCCACATCAATCATCCTTCCTACAGGTTCCATCCGAATCTCACCACACCACTATGCATTGCCCACTTCTTGCATTAACAGGTTATGTGGTGTGATAATAATACAGTTCCTGTACTGTTGACTGATTGTGCTGCATGATATGTTTGTGAAAACTTCAGGTTATGTATATCTGGCTTAATGGTTAACTACTGTCACTACAGTGTACAGGGTCCTGAATTTGAGCCTTGCAGAGGCAGTTTATTTTGTTGCTGGGCAGAACATGGGCCGTTGGATCCAGAGTGATTAAGGCACTTTAAAGCAGTTGTAAGCGGGTATGCACGGGTTTGCGCGATGGCAAGCACTGCTAACCTCCGGTTACAGTTTCTTACACTCAGCTTCTACTTTGCTTAATCTGTGTAGGCAATGCTTACTCCATGCAAACGCACTTAGACATGCTTACTACTGCTTATTTGTGCTTAAACCTGCTTACTACTGCCTTATTCATTATGACACTGACACTTCACATGTGCATTTCATGCAGTACTCCAGTTCACATTTAAATGTTATTATGTAGGTTATACAGCAAAAAGATGTAAATATATGTTCATATACAGTTTTCACATGGAAAATGATACGTGCTGCAGTGGGACTCAAACCGGGAATGCCTGTTCGTTAGGCAGATGCACTAACCACTACACTATTACTGTGCTGCTTCATTTGCATATATATTCCTTGTTATCCTCTTCAGCCTATTCAGCTGCTTTAACTTTAGCTAAGCGATAGGCAAACCCACGCACCTACAGTTAGCTGTACTCGGGGTTTAAAAAAAATAAATACAAGGGTTTCTTTGTTTTATTTTAATGTACTGTTGCTGTTGAACACATGGGGAATGTTGGTGGGAATATGCGGACATCTATGAGTGGTCTCGTTCATTTATTTATGCATTCTTCTGTTCTAATTTGCAGGGGCATGTATATTCTGAGAGCTCTGCTCTCAGGCACACCCCCTGCACTCGTCCATGCTCAGTGTAGCATTAGGAGTTCAGGCAGAGTGCCTTCATTAATATGCATGGCGTGCTGCTATCCTCCTCTTAAACTGCCGCTTCCATGCAGGACTAGATTAGTCCTGCACGGAAGATTAGTAAATCCAGGGGACTGTGTTTTTGCAAATGCCTACAACACTTTTGAAGTTTGATATTGGGTCTCACAGGTGTAAAATCTACCTGACTTGGTCCCAGTTTTATACAGTTCTGGAAATAATTCCTGATGGAAAGACCAGTCACTTGGCTATTTACAGTGCTATTCAGCATGCATATAAAATACAGCAGTCTCATTAAATGCTCAGATATTGTGCAGATACTTTGTTGTGAAGTGCATTATTTCTGTGACTCCTGAAACAGAGCTGAACTTCATTTATTGCCATGATTTCTGATGCATGAAACAACAAAAGTGCTTCATTGGCTCATATGTAGTTATACTGCATTCCTGTTGACAGATCTTTAAGTAAAACATCTTCTTATTTGAATGTTAAACCTGAGATGTAGGCATGCTATCAGGCTAAAAGACCTCTCTTTTCAAGTACCTTAATCAGGCAGCATTTTGTGCCCTGAAATAACCACAATTAATTAGCAGGGGAGTATGCCAAAATAGGCTTCCCAGCCAGGGAGGTATACCAAAATAGGCTCCCCAGCCAGGGAAGTATGCCAAAATAGGATCCCCAGCCAGTGGAGTATGCCAAAATAGGCTTCCCTAGCCCACCAAAGAAGATACTATATGCAGTGTTCACTTATATTCCTTGCAACTACCAAACGCTTTTTTTAACTAGGTAAGCAGACAAGGTATAACAGCCTCTTTTCAAGGGTGACCAAGAATCACTTGCTGGTTAAGTGATTCCCACACAGAGTCACACAGTTTGCAAGTGGATATCTATCAAATCCAGGACTATCAGATGAAGCTCAATAACAAATCACTACCCTAACCATCTGAGCTAAACTATTCAATCCACTGTGGCAGTTTTATTTTCAATAACAATTTTCCTTGAGAGTGAAAGCCTGCTTTAATCAGATCAATGTACAAAATGCTTATATACCAGAGATCCCATCAACTTGTGTTTTATAGAAAACATTAACCCAGGAGATAGACAGTACTGTTGAGTACTGACTGTTGTAAACAAAGAGTTGGATGAATAGCCTTCCTGAGATCTCCGTGATGAAAAATTATCAAATTCTGAGCTTATCCATATGACCCCCACCACCACCACCACCACCAAGTTGTAGTGCTGACTGAGTGGGACACAGTGACTCTTGATTTATTTACCAGCAAATTTTCTTCAGAATGTCAAGAATCAAATGGGCCTGATGAGAGCAAACTATTTTTTGTATTTTATTTTTTATGTACACTTTGTTGACCAATTTAGTTCTACTATGCCAATGGCCTCTATTCAGAGGAAACCTGCAGTGGTATTCACGCTCATTAGGGGAAATTTGGCCAGGTCACTGGGGAAAAATAGCTTGTTAATTGTGCAGATAAGGCACAATATGTATGTATTGCTGTCATAGGAGGACAACAGTGGCCAATACACCTTAATAAAGACCTTTTATAGTAAAAAAAAAAACAGTTTATATGGGAAACACAGAAACTAAAAATGTTGAAAAGAGCACAGAATAGAGAAATCTGAGGTGACTAGGATGAATGTGCCATTTGGTAATTTCATGGTTAGAAGGGAAGGGACACTTGCTGAGATGAAAGATACCCTCCTAAATTAAGTGGAACCACATATTAATAGATGTTACATACTACAGTACTGGTCTGAGACTTTCTGACTTTTTTTTGACTAGGAAGATGCGAGACACAGGTCTTTATAAAGATGCTTACAGAAGTACATCCGTAATAAACAATGGTTTAACTAGACTGTATATGGTCTGTACATGAAAAAGTATGAGACTATTTTTTTTTACTTTAATTGTAAATCCTTGAGTGACAATGTTCATTTCCATCCATTTGATACTATATGCTTACAGGAGTGAAAGAAGAAGAGCTTGTTTCCTAGATTCCATACAGCTGAAAGACTAGATAAATAATTACTCTGCTAGGCAAGACCTGAAAGGGAAACTCACTTCTGTTTGTAATCTCCAGACTTGCTTTAAAAATGAATATGAATGCCATTATATACCTTTACCCATTGCTGTCCTAGATTAAGACTGAAGCCTTAAAAAAGTCCATACTAATGGAAACTTGAGTCTTAACATCTTTTGAGATGCATTCTGGTCCAAAAAAGGAATGATGGTTGTCAGAAATGGAGGGCTTTTCTGGCACAGAGAATAAATGTTCTTTCCTGTTTATGATGTGAGTTACCCTTTAGTAAATATAAAATTACCTTGAAAGGGTAGTCATAATTTTTCCCCTGAATCCTGGTCAGCATTCCATACTGATAACCTAAACACTGAACAGGAATTAACAGTCATAAGACTAATCACTGAATACAATGAAAAAAATCATCCATTCATAATTCGGCATCAGCACATGCTGTTGACCAGGTAAAATAGGCATTAGCTAGCATTTTTTTTTCTGCATGAAAGTTTGATTCTACAGACTCAGGACTGTCAAACCTATCCTTTTGCCCATAACCAACAGTTACAGCTGTCAGTAAAGGTCATGCGGTACCTGTCATTTCATGCAGAATGATGAATGATTCATCCAATTTTCTTGTTAAATAAATCTTAAAGGGTTACAGGTGAATCTGAAAACAGTGTTTCTCATCCTACAGTCATAGTATGCAATTCCAGCTGAAAAGTAGAATACAAAGTTTATTCAAAATCTGATGGAATAGTAGGGCTTTCCAAGATAGCTTCACACTGAGCAACAGCTTCGTTTTGGCTCTCCCAGTCTGAAAAAAATCCAGTTACTGGCTAGTAAGCACACTGCCTGGATGCCAGCAAAAAAGAAGAAACCTAGACAGCCTGAAAGAAAATCAACTAGAAAAAGTGAACAGAAAACACTGACTGGGAAGAATCCTGCAGCTGTTCAGCATAAAAGCAGATAAAGTTCCAACTTTGGTACAAGAAATGGCTTCCAATAATTTAAAGGAAAAATAAGAGAATTGTGTTCAGAGCTGATTAAAATAAAACATTGAAAGAGTATATCAACTCAAATAACAAAAGCCTGGAAAAACAGAAGAAGCTGTAACAGCTATTCAGATAAACTGATAAAACTGCAAAAACTCAGAGGCTGAAAAAAGAAAAGGCTGGCTGAATATAAGACTGCTCAAGAAGAGCTGTTTCAAAAATGGCAGAGTTAGAGGACAGAGCATGCATAGAAAAGCTGATATTTTCTGTTGTTCCAGATAATCTAGAAGGAATACACTGTATTAATTGTATGAACACACAGATAAGTAACTTGGCTGGTATTCCACAGCAGGATTTGTTAATTGAAAGGGCACATCATGTGTATTTTTAAAACCTGGGCATAAGAAAGCAGCCAAGACCTGTATTAATAAAGATGCAATCATAACAGCAGGAAGAGTTGATCCTGACAAAACTGTGGCAAAAGGACAAAGTACTAAAAATGGGAGACAGTAGAGTGTTTGTGGAAAATAATTATTCAATGTACAAAAGGCAGAAGAGAGGAAAATTTACCCCAGTAATCAGAGAATGTCAAGAGGCAGGTGTGAAATTCAAGCTGCTGTATCCAGCTATCTTCAGTATATTTTTTCCTGGAGGATCAACGTCATTTTTTGTTGCAGAAAAGGCTAAGGAGGAAATACAAACAATTGTCCAACAAAAAGTGAGCCATCAAAGAGAAGGTGGACTTTACTTCTCATTCTTATGATAATAAAGTTCACAGAGAGACTTTACCAGTGAATTTTTTCCAATATTCCAAAGGAAAATGCTTAAAAGACAGAAAAAAGCACAGGAGTTGACTAGTACAATTGGGAGTACATTGGACTTGAAATGGCATCTGGGGTTGTCAGGTGGATATGAACATAAAGAAGACCAGCAACATTGAACTGTGAGACTATAAAGCATCAATCACATTTGTGAAATATGGCTTTACAAGAAAAACAGGATGAAAAAGATTGGATTTTTGTTGACTTTGTTATACTTGTAGGGGGACTGACAGGCATGTGGCCCACTGCATGTCATTCATGTTTGGAAGAACACTAAAAGGAAAATAATTTTGTTCTTAATGGTATTTGTATATAGCATTTCATGACATAAATTACATGTTATATACTAAAGCATTTTAGTGATTGTTGTTGCAGATACTATAGTAAACAGGTACTTTTTTTTCCTTTTTTAAGAAATGTAAGCATTACAATTTAAAAAAAAAGAAAAAAAAGACTGGTCATTTGAATGGATGGGCTGTAGGATCATAGGATCATATGAAGTTACTAGGCTATTGGCCCTGAGGCCCTTACAAGCCTAGCCAATAATTTATCTCATGTTCCAGCAATTCAGCACCCCATGCCACTGTCCAGCAGGGAGACAGGTGGACTCCCAGGGATGTATTGTCTCTTCCCCATCCAGTTATCCAGGTTGTGCTTAAAAAGGTTTAATGAGGCACTCTGTTTTACGTGGAGAGAGAGTCTATTCCACAAAAGGTGGAGTCTCTGGGACACAAATCTGTTCCACCAACAAGTCATATTGATGTCACACACCAGGTTGAGGTCGCAGGTGTGGGTTACTTGAGTGGAGCTTGACTTGTGGATATGCAGCAGTCCCATCATAGCGGCGTCTGAGATTGCTTTGTATGCCAGACAGAAGTCACCTCTGAGGAATCTACAGGAGACTGAGTAGAGGGATAGGGCTTTTAGCCTATCTGTGTAGGTTAGATGTTGGGCTGTTGGAGTGGGAGATAGGGTGTAAAAGTGCATTGACTATAATATAAGATATGAAGAGTTGAAATTGTTTCTTTTATTTTTGTATAGGTGAATGTCTGGATTAATGCCTTTGGATTAATCTAATGACAAGTTTTTTGTATAAGCAAGTGTTTTTTATATAATGAGAGACCATGATGTTATGAACAGTCTTCCTTAAAAAAATAAAAGCACAGTGCTAGTTGAGAGAAGTACATTATGTTCTTATGTTTCCTTGGAAATAGACTGACTAAAGGTAAAGGCAATAAACTGAAAGGTCTGGACATTGTTTACTGAGAGAACTATAAAATTAAAAAGTACAAGGACAAGCAGCTCACTAAAAATAAAGTTTTAATTACTGGAAGTGAATAAGAAATAGCAGGTTTTAGGTTAAATAAATACTTTAATTTCATTACTAGAACAATGTACAATTTAGTTTTATTTAAAAATAGAAAGTGCACTTTTTCTAAAGGCTAAAAGTTAATGTTTTCTGAAAGCATATAAGCTGTTTTTCACATCTAGGAGGGGAATAAAGATAAGCCAAAAATAGATAATTATTGTAAGTAGGAGCACAGGCTGCACCATGCATTTTAGCATGGAAAAGTATGTCCAGCATATAGGTTATATAATTAAAGGTTAGTTAATGCCTGTGTGTGTAGCTGTCAATTTAGAACAAGTTTTCTATAAGGATGGTTAAATTTCAGGAAGCAGAAAAAAGCAGGCTCCAAACCTTTTGTATAGTCCAGGATATATGAAATAACTGTTGAAATGTCACAGCACAAACAATTCCAGAAGTTCAGGCTCCAAACTTTTTTTAATAGTCCAGAATATATACAAAATGTTAAAATGCCACAGCATAAACAATTCCACAAGAAGTTAAGCGCTTTCACTTAGGTTTATCCCAAGCTTCATGAGAACATGAAATAAAATCAATCAGCCACTTTTAAACAAATTCAAAAATTGTCAGCCAGTAGTAACATCTCATGCATAATTAATTAAATAAATTCATTCTCCTGCATTATTTAAAGCCATAGTAAAATATATGCAGTAGTAAACCCTTATGTTAAAACAGTAGCAACCAAAATGAATACACATATTCTAGGTGCCATAATAAAATACATTCTGTCATGAATCCTTGTTTTAAAACAATAACAAACAAAATTAATGCATATACTCTTTTGTTTTCTAAAGTTTAGCTGCCCTTAATTTAAGGACACTGTTAATACTAACATGATCTTTCAGTCCCGGCTTTTTAGTTGAATCCAGCCTAAGCTGCCAGTATAGTTCTTTGTATTCTAAAAGGACTTCCCACAGTCCACCCCTTATATCTGGTTTCACTTGTTCAAGCACAGAGAACGTGAAAATACAATTCCTACAATCTTATTTGTGTCTAAATAAGGCATTTGTGTCTTTTTTCTGGGAGGTCTCATGCAAGTGTTCATATATTCTTCTTTTCAATGGTCTCTCTGTCTTGCCTATATAAAAGCTAAGGCATGCCTGACAAAAGCTGATGTACACAATCCCTTTGCTATTGCAATTAGAATGCTCCTTAAATTTCATTTTAAACTTTCTGGATGGGATACTAATACTTTCAAGCTCTAGAATGTTACCACATTGTTGACAAAAAACACACATATGTTCCCCCTTTCTTGTGGGGTCTAACTGTACTTTTATCACTACCATGGTTTTCCAGCATTTCCTTTAAATTCATGTCTCTCTTTTTAATAAATGTCAGTACTGATGGAATAATTCTGCTGGTTTCACTATTTATAACCAAAAGTTTTCAGTACTTTTTAATGATGTTCTAAATTTCACTGGAATAAAATGTGTGTCTGTGTGTGTGTGTGTGTGTGTGTGTGTGTGTGTGTGTGTGTGTGTGTGTGTGTGTGTGTAAATGCCATTTCATAATTCAGCCTTTTATTTTCCATATTATGATTACTTTTTGATAAAGTTTTCCCCAAAATTGGGTCATATTTTCCCTTCCTTCCTTGGTTCACTTCTTTCATCAATTGATTAATCAAATTCTCGGGGTACCCTCTCTCTGAGAAGAACCCCTTCATCACCTTCATTTCCTCTAAGAAAACCCAATCCTCACTCCACATCCTTGACGCCCTAATTAATTGCCCCTTAATAATACCCTTCTTTTGATTTTAGCGATGCTCACTCTCAAAATGTAAATAGGAGTTTGAGTGTGTGGGTTTTCAGAAAATCTTGGAATGGAATTTCTTCTCTTCCTTAACCTTATATATGGTCATATCTAAATAATTAATGAATTCTTGTGAAGTGTAGCAAGTAAATTTCAAAAAGGAAGTTGCAGTCCCAATGTATTGCAAAAAATGATTTAACTGGGTTTCTGTCCCCTTCCAGAAAAGACAAATATTGTCTAAAAATCTGGTGTATAAGGAACTATAATTGTTCCAAGGGGTTTCAAAAATGAATTCCTCTCCCAATAATATAAAACGTGTTTTTTTAACAAGGGGGCACATGGGGGCCCCCACATCAACACCTTTCTCTTGTTTATAATATTCCCCTGCAAAACACATGAAATTATTTTTCAATACTAATTCCATGAATTCAGTTAACAAGTTCCTCTGTTCATTAGTCAAATAACTTATTTAAATCAAAAGGTCCTGAAACCATTCCATCCCCTTAAAATAAGGGATGCCGGGGAATAATTCTATCACATCAATAGTCACCACGCATACTTCATCTTCATATTTATCGTAGGTGACTTTACTTAACAAATCCCAGGAGTCCTTTGAAATATGTTTTAAAGATGTTACATAACTTTTTAACATTGTGTCTATATATTTAGCCAATGGTTCAAGTTTGGAGCCTGCTCCTGCCACTGTTGGTCTAAAAGGTGGCTTCTCCACATTTTTGTGTGTCTTTGGGATTCCAAACACTACTGGGATCTTCTAATAAGTTTTTATCTATAGTACCCTGAAGATGAAGTATGCATGGTGACTATTGATGTGATAGAACTATTCCCCAGCATCCCTTATTTTGAGGGGATGGAAGGGTTTCAGGACCTTTTGATTTAAATAAGTTATTTGACTAATGAACAGAGGAACTTGTTAACTGAATTCATGGAATTAATATTGAAAAATAATTTTATGTGTTTGCAGGGGAATATTATAAACTAGAGGAAGGTGTTGCTATGGGGGCCCCATGTGCCCCCTTGTATACAAACCTGGTTTTATATTATTGGGAGAGGAAGTTCATTTTTGAAACCCCTTGGAACAATTATATTTCCTTATACACCAGATTTTTAGATGATATTTGCCTTTTCTGGAAGGGGACGGAAACCCAGTTAAATCAAATTTTTGCAATACATTGGGACTACAGCTTCCTTTTTGAAATTTACTTGGCACACTTCACAAGAATTCATTAATTATTTGGATGTGACCATATATAAGGTTAGGGAAGAGAAGAAATTCCATTCCAAGATTTTCTGAAAACCCACGCACTCGAACTCCAATTTACATTTTGAGAGTGAGCACCCCTATAATCAAAAGAAGGGTATTATTAAGGGGAATTATTTAGGGCAGCAAGGATGTACAGTGAGGATCGGGATTTCTTAGAGGAAATGAAGGTGATGAGGGGGTTCTTCTCAGAGAGAGGGTACCCCAAGAATTTGATTAATCAATTGATGAAAGAAGTGAACCTAGGAAGGAAGGGAAAATATGGCCCAATTTTGTTGGAAAACTTTACCACAAAATAATCATAATATGGAAAAGAAAGGGCAGAATTATGAAATGGCATTTATACACATACACACACACACACACACACACACACACACACACACACACACACACACACACACACACACACACACACACACACACATACACACACACACACACACTTTATTCCAGTGAAATTGAGAACATCATTAGGAAGTACTGGAAACTTTTGGCTATAAATAGCGAAACCAGCAAAATTATTCCATCAGTACCGACATTTATTAAAAATAGAGATATGATTTTAAAGGAAATTCTGGAAAACCATGGTAGTGATAAAAGTGCAGTTAGACCCCACAAGAAAGGAGGAATGTATAAGTGTGTTTTTTGTTCATAGGTTCATAGGTTGGTACTAGGCTATCGGCCCTAGGGCCTATACAAGCCTAGCCATAACAATTCCCCGGCTATTTCTTCCCACACTATTTACTTCCCTGGACCCCTGTCTAGCAGGGTGACTGACGTGATCCCTGGGGTGAATTTCCTTTCTCCCATCCAATCATCAAGGTTCCTTTTGAAGAGGTCCAAAGAGGCGCTCTGCTTGACATGTATGGGCAGTCTATTCCAGAGTCTGGGGAGTCTCTGGGTCAGGAACCTATCCCTCCAGCATGTTTTGTTTATTGTGATGACAAGATTTAGATCCCTGGAGCGTGTGGCTCTGAGGGATTGGGAATTCTTTAAGTGTAGCATGTCCAACACCTCTGAGTTTGACATGGCCTTGTATGTTAAGCAGAGATCGCCTTGCAGTAGATTATATACGACAGAGTATAGCTGGAGTTTTTTAAGGTAGTCAGCATAGGGCATCTGCTTTAGGCCGGTGATTCTTTTAGTGAGGTATTTCTGCGGCCTTTCCAGTTATTGCAGATGTCCTGAGAGGTACATACCAAATGGGGCATTGTATTCTATAATGGGTCTAATGAGGGATGAGTACAGAAGGACAAATGACCTCCTTTTTTCTGGATGAAAAGCCCTTAGTGATGAAGTGTGCCACATAGAAGGATTTTCTGACTGTTGTGGTGATCTGTTTATTGAAGGTGAGACCACTGTCGACCTGTGTCCCTAAGTCTCTTATCACACTTTCAGTGTTTAGTGTACTGCCACCTATGTGATAATTCACGGGTACATGTTTTTTTTCCAAAGGGGATAACTATACATTTCTTGGAATTGAGCTTGATCCCATGGCTCTAGCACCAAGCATCTGTTTCTGTAAGGCCCTTTTGTAGAGTATCCACATCATTTGGGGATTCAATAATGGCTCCCAGTTTGCAGTCATCTGCGAACTTTGTTAGCCAGAGTCCCTTAGGGTTGGTCTGTACTTCAGAGAGGTAGATGCCAAACAAGAGAGGTCCCAGGACTGAACCCTGAGGTACACCACTTGTCACTTGTCTGGAGCTGGATTTGGAGTCAGCTGCTTTTACAGTGTGGGTTCTGTCAGTAAGCCAGTTGGCAACCCATCAAGTGACGTAGGGATTAATGCCCAGCTTAGTAAGTTTATCTATGATTCCAGAGTGGGGGGTGGTGTCAAAGGCCTTGGTGAGGTCCAGATAGGCTGCGTGGACTGCCTTACCCTTGTCCATGGCTCTGGAGACTGATTTGAAGAAGCCAGTCAGGTTCAGGAGACAAGATCGGCCCTTCACGAACCCAAATTGGGTGGGGTCCAGTGTTTTAAGGTTGCCAATGTCTTTGTTTATAAGTTCCATAATAATACGTTCCATGGCCTTGCAGATTAGGCTCGTCAGACTGATGGGGCGGTAGTTCCCGGGATCCAAGGTGGATCCCCCCTTGTGGAGTAGGGTAACTGTAGCTGTGCACCACTCAGTGGGCACGAAGCCTGAGGTGAGGGTATGATTAAACATGACACTTAGGTGAGGTGCCAGTTCATTTTGTAGTTCATGTAGTACACAGCCTGGGATGTCATCTGGTCCCATGGATGCTGTATTCTTAGCTTTGGAGAGTGCGTTTTTTACCTGTGTGGCCATTATTACGGGAATTTGGCAATCTTCTAGTATTAAGATGGGCCATTTAGAGGGTGAGAGGGGGGTGAAGTTGGCACTGAATCAATCTGCCAGGATATTGGCAATATCCTTGGGATCAGTATATTTAAAGCCATTCTGTTGTAGCTCAGAGCAGATATGAGCATTGCCATTTAGATTCTAGACATAGTTATAGAATGCCTCGTGGTTGTCTTTGGAATCTTTGGCAATTTTAATTTCATAACTAGCTTTGCAGGATTTTATGAGGGATCTCAGCTTCTTACTGAGGCTAGTAAGGGAGTTTTTTGCATCCTGGGATTTTCCTCTTTTCTGCAACATTTTTTTTCCTTTTGTTGTAAAGTTTGTTTATGGCAGGGGACCACCAGATTGGCTTCCTTTCTTTGGAGGAGAGCATCTTGGTTCTATTTGGGATGGCACGATTCATGCATGAGTGGATGTGCTCGTACAGTGCCTTAGTGTAGGACTAAGCAGTTGAACTTTCAGTTCCCGTCTGCATGGGTGTCATGAAGTTTGTAACTTCTGACTTGAGTAGCATGAAGTTGGCCTTGGAGAAGTTTTTTATGGAGGTTTCCTTACTGGGGGGTGGGGGTGGGATGTGAATGTTAAGGGTGATTAGCTTATGGTCTGACCTGACCAACGAGAGGGTGACCATAGGTGTGGAGCATCGATTTCCCATGTTGGTAATGACCAGGTCTAGGATATTGGAGCCCCTGGTGGGACTATGGATTAGTTGATCCAGGGCATTGGAATGTATGAATTCCAAGAACCGTTGGGCAAAGGTGTCAACAATGTAGTAACATTTTAGAGCAGGAAAGTATTAATATCCCATCCAGAAAGTTTAAAATGAAATTTAAGGAGCATTTTAATTGCAATAACAAGGGGGTTGTGTACATCAGCGTCTGCGAGATATGCCTTAGCTTTTATATAGGCAAGACAGAGAGACCATTGAAAAGAAGAATATATGAACGCTTGCATGAGATCTCCCAGAAAAAAGATACAAATGCCTTATTTAGACACAAGAATTTTCCCTGTACTTGAACAAGTGCAACCAGATATAAAGGGTGGACTGTGGGAAGCCCTTTTAGAATACAAAGAACTATACTGGCAGCTTAGGCTGGATTCAACTAAAAAGCCGGGACTGAATGATCATGTTAGTATTAACAGTGTCCTTAAATTAAGGGCAGCTAAACTTTAGAAAAGAAAAGAGTATATGCATTCATTTTGTTTGTTATTGTTTTAAAACAAGGATTCATGACAGCATGTATTTTATTATGTCACCTAGAAAATGTGTATTTATTTTGGTTGCTACTGTTTTAACATAAGGGTTTACTACAACATATATTTTACTGTGGCTTTAAATAATGCAGGGGAATGAATTTATTTAATTAATTATGCATGAGATGTTACGATTCGCTGACAATTTTTGAATTTGTTTAAAAGTGTCTGATTGATTTTATTCCATGTTCTGATGAAGCTTGGGATAGACCTAAGTGAAAGCGCTTAACTTCTTGTGGAATTGTTTGTGCTCTGAAATTTTAACATTTTTTTCATATATCCTGGACTATACAAAAGGTTTGGAGCCTGCTACGGTGTTTTTGTTTCAATGGTTAAATTTCATTATTTGAAGATGCACATAGTTTGTGTAGTTGTTTTAAGTTAATTGGTTATGAGGGGAGGTCTTGGTGTGTGTGTGTGTGTGTGTGTGTGTGTGTGTGTGTGTGTGTGTGTGTGTGTGTATTTGAGGGTTTTCATTAAAACAAAAAGTCTTGTAAAATGTGACATAGGTTCAAATGGAGATGACAAAAATAAAACAACTGCATAAAGGATAAACTTGCAAAATAATAGTGGGCGCATGTAACACAAAAGGTATAAATAGACATTTAAAAAAGCTGTGGTATATAATAGGCATGAATAATAACTTATTATTCATAATGGCTAAATTAGAAATATTATTTTGGAACATTAATGTCTTCACAGGTATAAACAAAAAGTTAAGAGTATTGAATTGTATAAGAAAATGCAGAATCCAAATAGCAATGCTATAGGAAACAGATTTGGAAAGAAGTGAGCATGTAAATTCGATAAAGAAAGGATTTAAGGATGGATATTCAGCAGAATATCATGGACAAATAAAAAGTTGTATTCTTATACTAACTTCCAAAAAAGCTCCAACAGTGATGGAATGGGGAAAAGTATTGTAATGGTAGACTTGTGGTAGTAATGGTAGACTTGTGGTAGTAAAGGTAGACTTGTGGTAGTAATGGCAGACTTGTGGTAGTAAAGGTAGACTTGTGGTAGTAATGGTAGACTTGTGGTAGTAATGGTAGACTTGTGGTAGTAAAGGTAGACTTGTGGTAGTAATGGTAGACTTGTGGTAGTAAAGGACTACATGCAAGAGAGGATGATTACATTGGCATGTATTTAAAACTGCTATTATAGAGCATAAGAAAAAATTTGGGAGAAATAATCAGCTTTCACCAGGGAATATTACTTATAGGTGGGGACTGGAACTTGACTTGTAACAGTGAGAATGTATCTGGGAGACATAAAAGGGAAAATATAACAAAACAGGGTAGATTTATAAAGAAATGTATGAAAATATTTGGTATGGAAGATGTGAATTCAGTAGTAGGAACTTGGAGAGAATTTATATATTATCCCCAAAGGTACAATAACTGAGCTAGACTAGACGGAAATTATATTTCACAGGAGCATGTGAATTTCATTGAAAGCTTCGACATACATCCAATAATTATTTCTGATCATGCACCAATAACACATAGGATATAAATGCAGGGTAATGAAATATAAATGAGATATGGGCACTTCCCCTCCTATGTTTTAAAAAGAGGAATTTAGGGAATAGGTAGTGAAAATTATTCAAGCATTATTAGGGAAGATAGAAATTTCTTCATACATTATAGCTAGTGAGTGGGATAAAATGAAAGTAAAGTTTAAAAATATGGTAGATACATTAGAAAAAGAGGTATAGTTAAGAAGTAACAAAAAATATTTAGATGGGCTGACAGAGGTGAAAAGCCTGCAGAATAAGAGGGACATCACAAAACAAGAACAGGAGCAATTGTAGAGTACTAAAGAGAAAATAAGAGAGTACATGAATAAAATGCATGAGTTTAAAAAGATTGCTGTTAATCAAGTTTTTTTTTTGATAACTCCAGAGCACAAAAACTGTTAGCACAATGACTTAGGCAACAGAAAGTAGAAAGCATTGTTGCCTAACTTAGGGAACCTATAACAAGAAAAATAACCAGAGATCCTATAGAGGTATTACAGATATTTCAGAAATTTTATTACAATTTATACAAAGCACATGAACGTGGAAAGCAAGAAAAAGCAGAAATGGAAATATTTATGGAAAACCTAGCTATGCCAAGTTTAGATTTAGATGAGGCTCAACAATTAAGAGTTAAGGGAGGGGGAGATAAGATAAAAACAGTGATGTTATAATCAATCTGCAGGAAAGTCTCTGGGAATAGATGATAATCCTGTGGAATTTTGAAAGCTAGGAGGCAAGAAAGTGGTAAAGATCTGGAATGTTTTGTTTAACAGTATTTTAAAAGGAAGGAGAGCACCAACATCCTGGAAGAAAGTTGTGGTGGCTGTTAATACCTAAAAACAGTAAAGACCCATCAGACCCAGCTTCATACAGGCCCATTTAAATTTTAAACCATGATTATGAAGTGTTTTTGTCTATAACAGCTAAAAGAATGGCAAAGGTATTGCCATACCTGATAGCTATGGAACAATTTGGTTTTATGGAGGGGAAGCAAATAATAACAACAATAAAACAATGGTACAAGGTAAAGAAGTAGAATGTAAGAAAATACTGCTTTTGTTGGTGAGTCTTGATGCAGAGAAAGCATTCAACAGAGTATATTGGGATTTTATAAGAAAGGCAATGGAAGCATTTGTACTCCCTGATACAATAATAAGGTTAATTAGAAGGATATATGAGGAATCAAAGGCAAAATTAAAGTGGAAGGGTGTGTCTGAACAGAGGAGGCAGGCAAGGTTGTCATCTTTCCAATTTGTTATTTCTGTTATATTTAGAGCCATTGGGAAAGTAAATAAGGGACTCAGTAATTTAAGAATATAACTGGTGTGGTAATAGAAATGGCTTTATTTGTATATGTTATTATTTTGTACCTGATAAAACCATACTAAGAACATCTCAGCATTATGGAACATTCTGCAACAGTTTCAAGTCTTTGAGATATAAAATTAATGAAGACAAAACAAAGGCTATAGCTGTAAACTATGTACCTACTCACGAACTGGTTCAGCAATACCCATATTTATGGGGGCATGATAAAATGAAATATTTAGGAGTATAGGTTAAAAAGGATTCTGTTATGGCAGATAAGGGTATATGGAAAGAGGCTAGACAAAAGATAATACAAAAACTGAGACTCTTGTTTATGGATATAGACAGAAAGATACAAGCAGTGAAATTGTTTTTAGTCCCTTTAATTTTGGGGTCTATATTAGAAACCCAAAAGACGAAGACAGCAAATCTGAGTTCATTGACACATAAAGGTTGATTACGGCAAAGAGCAAACACCGTAAACGCCAAAAGAGAGAACGCTGAACATGATACCGAAAGCAACAGTGCCATACAGATAAGATAAACCCAACCCAAAAAACCTAACTAAAAACGCTTTTAAAACATTTTTGCAGGGGGGCAAGCTCCTTTGCACCCCCCATATCCCCCAACTTAAATATACCAACTCCGAGACCACACTACAGTGGGGAAAAGGATTTACTTCCTCATCCCCACGATCACGCTGCTGACCGAGGAAATCCATTCAGTGTTCTCCCTTTCAGCGTTTACGGTGTTCGCTCATTTCGTACATCGACCTTTATGTGTCAATGTACACAGATTCACTGTCTTCGTCTTTCGGGTTTCTAATATAGACCCTAATTTTGTATACAGGTCAGGCATATTTTTATCAGTCAAAAGAGAAGTTGTGGACAGTAATTAATAAAGAGTTGATGGATTTTATCTGGTTGGGGAAGAGGGCAAGGTCATGTAGGCTAAGTTGATTGTGTCAATAGAACAAGGTGGCTGAGGATTACCTGATTACAATGGATATTTTAGAGCTACACAGTTAAAGGTCATATACATAACACAAGCAGAAAGTTATAATTCAAAGTGGAAATGGATGATGAAGCATGGGGGAATTCATAAAATAAGGAGAAAGTTGGATTTTAGATGTAGATCCTTAAGAAGAATGAGAACAGCCAAACAAAATATTATCTTTATAAAGTACCAGAAAGTATTCTAAGAGCTAAGCCAACACATAAATGAAGAAATGAGATTCTGCCAATATGGATGACTGCAACTCGGGGTAGAGATAATAGGCAAGAGAGGGCTGGAATTTACTGGAGAAAACTGGCAAAGGAACCAAGGTTTTAGAAGCAAATAACTAGAAAAGGAAAGGCAATAGAATGGGAAGAGGCCAAGACAACATTTGGACTGCAAGCTATAGATTGCCTTCCCTATCATGGATTGATATCAGAGTATAGGCAAAGGGATTGGGGGACATTTTAAGCGAAATACCTGCTGTGGTAGAGTTTTTAGTTGAATTTAAAACAGCCGCTGATAAAAAAGGGATAATTAGTAGGACATATACAATATTGCACAATAACTATAGGAGTCAATCAGTTGAGGAGGTTAGAAAAAAATTGGGAAGAAAGACTGGCTAAGCAATTCACAAGGAAACAATGGGAGAACACATGTATGGCCTGCAAATATGTAACAACGTGTAGAGGATTTAAGAATTTTGCTTGGAAGTGTTTGCAAATGTAAAATAAAATAAAAATAAATAAATAAATACATTTTATACCCCAAGCAGACTCCAAAGAATGTTTCCTCAGGCAGATGGCAAATGTTGGAGGCGTGATGAGGAAGACAGGTAACTGGAAACATATGAATTGGCAGACTTTAAAAATTCCCTACAGAGTACTCTGTCAAAAATATTGGGTAGGCAAATGGATGCAACTATGGAAATCACTTTTTTAGCTAGGATACAGGATCTGAATTACCTAGATAGAATAAGGCCTTGTTAAGTTTAGTTCTGGTAGCTGCCAAAAAAGCAATTATTAGAACATGGAAATCAAAGTCTAAACCAACTGTATGTGAAGTAGTAAATATTGCAAGAGAGATAAAAACACTGGAATTGGGATCTTTAGAAAAGGATAGGAGCAAATTACATAGACAAAATGGAAATTGTGGCAACAATACATGCAGAATAATGTTTGAAGGTGGGGTGAGGTTTAAGGGAAGGCAGGAATCAATCACTTTAAGTAATGTTGCATTGATGACAATAGTATAAAAGAATATGTGGTGTATAATGTTTGTAACTGTGAAAATGTTAGCATGGTTTGTTTTATTTTATGTAAATGTCTGCCTGCCAATGTCATAAGTGATAATTCACTAAAGGGGTGCAAAAATTTAATGGAATGGTGTATATTTTAAATGGAAGCATATGGTCTGCTATCCCTCCTAGATCTGCAAAGTTTCACTGCTTTTCTACATCAGGTAGGATAATACATGTTAGCAATCTTCTAGCTGCATGTTTGAAATAAGAAAACTTGCCATCTGAAGCAGACAATAGTAGAAGTTTAAAATTCAAAGTGCCAAAAATTGTTTGCATCAAATCACAGACAGAATGTCAAGAAGGCAAGCTTGAATTTATTTGTGCCACTCACTACTTTTAGGTTCATAGATTAGTACTAAGCTAACTGCCCTTGTGAGACATTTTAAGCCTAGCTAATTATCCCTTGTGAGACTCAAATCCTGTACCTTATGTTTGTAAGGCAAACACTTAACCATTAGGCCACCCTCCTAATTTCTGGATTAATACCTTCATTATCTTGATCCTATGTTTTTCATATCCAGTCCTTTTGACCACTTCATAGCAAAACTGGATGTCCTTATGACTGCTTTGTTTCTTTGGCTGGAGAAAAACTATAGTATGCAAATTTACAACTGTGGATGTCACTGAAGTAGAATCTGTATCAGTAAGCATATACTGTGCAATGGAGATGAATTTGATGATAAATTTAGTTGTCTTGAATATGCAAAACTACTGCCTTCTTTATCCTACTGGCTTCTTTATCCTAAAAATATGTAGACAACAAGATCTGAACTTCTTGAACTTAGGCATAGTAATCTGCACAATAAATTGAAACAGTGATAATAAACTAACAAAGTTGATGCGATAATACCACAAGAGAAATACATTGATATTATAAGGAATTGCCAAAGAGATGAGAGAAAACACCTTCATAATGCCAGAAAATGGTAGTCTTCTAACATTGTTTACCACAATGGCAAAGACAACACAAGGCTACATAGATTGCCAAACAGAAGATACCAAAGATGATGTACCTCTGTGGTCAGAAATAGAAAATTCATAATGGAATAAAAGGATATGCAGGACCACAGGAAGTATCCTGATACTCACTTGTATCATAAACAGCTAGATGTGTAGGTGGCATAGATCAGACACCTGAAACTGGTATAGTACTCTCACTGACAGCAAGACAGCATTTCAAATTCATAAAGACCGAATGCAGAAACTCTGAAAGTTAAAATACTTTAACCACATTTAATCAAAAATATAACAACCCTGAGGATTTATAACATTGGAGGTGATATATAGCTAAGGAATGGTGAGGGGGGAAGACACTCATAGCGGGGGGGGGGGGTTAATTTTTTCATATTTTGGTTATCCAGTTTTGGTGTTGCAGTCTTCAGAAATTTGGCACTCACTTTTTTAAGCATGAGGATTGTGAAGTGCTTTCACTCCTAAAGTATAACAGAAGCTGTTAATGAAAGAAATCCATAGATCAAGAAAATCTGACTGCGACCTCAGACACAAATCTTTTGTTCTACAATAATCATTGTAAATTATTTTGTTTCCTTTTGTAGAAACCATGTCCATTGCTTTTTTTAAAGGTGATAAGCAATTCCCTTCAAATATTGTAAGTAAAACAAAATACAACTGTGATACTAGGAAACTGAAACACTGAGAATAAGAGAGTCTCTAGGATCAAACAGTCAGTGGAGCAACAAGCAGCATACTCACCTTTAGTGTAAAAGGCTGTGGTTCTATTCCGATACCACGTAGGTGGATTGCTGACATTGTAGTGCAACATAAAGGGGGTGCTGCAGTTCTCAGTCTGGTGTCATTTGGATTACATGATAAACTGAGGCCCCATCTCCTTGAGATGGTGGTAGCTCAGGTGGATGTAAAAGATCAAAGTAGCACATATTGAAAAGAGTACATTATTTATTTTATATACACATCCTTATACAGATAGTTATAGACATATTTCCAAAATAAATGCATACATTACTATTGCATATAAAACCTCAGTTTAAAAAGAAACTTGCATAGATTGAGGTCAACCCTCCAATCTTTATCATGCATCCATTTTTTAATTTATTCACTACATTCCAACCATCCCATATTTGATTATTCAATAATTCTTTACACCTCATGTTCCATGCAATCCAAATTATATTATCATATTATTTGACTCATCTACTTGTTTTCTTCTCTGCTTCTTCATAATACCCATATACTGCCTTCTCCATATGTATATCCTCGCATACACTTTTTTGAACTTTTTTCCACACAAATCTAATATTTCTTTTACTCTACAACTATATATAAAAATGTTCCACAATTACCCCATTACTCTTATTACACATCCTATTTTTAACCAAATTATATTTCATGTTTGTTTTAACTGGATTTTTTTCCTAGCATAAATCTACAAAACATGTTTTATTTCCAGATCTTCTGTAAACCATTCTAACATTTCCGTTATAGCCATTGTAATTTCTTCTCTTTTATTTTCCCATGGATTTGCATAATAAAACTTTTCCATTATATTTTCATACCATTCTTTCCTTGTTTTAATATTTTCCTTCCAATTTAAATTCAATCTTTTTACTATATCATAGTATTCTAATTAATATACTCCTTCTAATTTATTTTGCTTCTTTTTCAAATTCTATACCCCTTTATGTTTATACCATAATTTTCCAAGACAAAGTTTTTGCTTACTCTATATTTTACAAAACAAAAATCCAAAAAAGATACAAAGATGCCAAAACAACACAGACTTATACAATCCTAAGCCACCCTCTTCTCTCTTACAATGCACCACCTTTTAGCCCCATATAAAACTAAATATAATCTGCAACAACTCCTTTTCCATGTCTACTAGTTACAAAAAAAAAAACACACCAGAATAACATAATTTCCTCAGAATATACTAATGGATCAGATAATCCCTCTTAAAATAAGCAAACTCAAAATTCCTCCACATATTAACTGTTTTTTTAACTGTTTTTTCTAATTTCCAAAAATATTCCCATTGTTCTGTAACTATTATATAATCTCTAAATCTAATCCTTAACAATTTAATTTTTATCATAGAAAAATATATTCCTGATATTTGCACGTTTTCTTCAAAACCTTTCCTTATTCATCCTTAATCATAATTTATTCATCCATACTACTATTTCAATTATACTCCATTTCATCCAGTCTCTCATTTGCAACAATTACAAATCATCTGCATAAGACATATACATAGGAGCATTCACTCCATGCACCAAACATATCAATCCTACACCAACTCTTTTTTTGTCATCTCTATTACTACATTCATCACTAGAGCAAATAAAATATTGCTAAAAGGAAATTCCTCTTTTAATCTCCTATTAATCTTAACTTCCTCACTAAAGAATCCATTCAAATTCACTATCATACGATTTCCTGTATACAGGTCTAATCAAAGTTACACATTTATAACCAAATCTATGTCACTGCATAATCTCAAACATCCTTTTATGATTAATTGTGCCATATGCTTTTTCTATATCACATACAGCTATCTTGCTATTTCCCTTTCTCTCTTTACTATTATTTTCAACTTCCTTCACTATCAGCATATCCTTAATATCCCTTCCATCAATTCCATACACCCCTTTCCCCACAACCTGAAAAAACATATTATTTATTATTTTTTGCATTATTCTCATAAAAAAATATTATTACGAATTATGGGTCTCCGATTTCTTATCTCAACCCTTTCTCCAGTTTTATATATGAACTTTACTATACCTTCACATAACTTATTTGTCATTTTCCCTTCAAGCTAACCATTCATAATCGTTAACATCACCTTCTTTTTTTCTTGTTCTCCCATTTTCTTCTAAAACTCGTATCTTAACCCATCTGGGCCAGGTACAATTTACCATTTTATTCCCTGAAAAATACTTTCACATTCCTTCATTGTCATCTTTCTACACATTTCTTCATTCAATTGCTTACTAACATTCCAAACTATACCACCTTCCATAGTTTCTTCTTTATATAACCCCTTAATATGCATATACATCTCATGCATTACATCTTTTATATTCTGACACAAATCCCCTTTCTGATTCCTAATACATGTTATCCTTCCCTTTTTAATCTTTATCCCTTTTCCTAAAATAGGAGACACTTACTTACTTCTCACTGAAAACAAATATTTCTATGTATTAATCATTGAAGTTATTTTTTCATATTCCCTTTATTCAACCCTGTGAATCTCTGAACCCTTTCATTTTTATTTAATATCTCCTCATACCCTTGTACCAATTTCCTATACTCCTGTTTCCTAAGAGACCAACATTTCCTCTCCATCCTTATATACTCTTTCTTATATATTTATTGAAAAACAACCCAAGTATCTACATCTTCATAAAAATTCATCATAGACAATCAGCTTAACTTTGACTATCACATTGATTTAACTATCAAGACAGTAAATAAAAAGATAGGAGCCCTTTACAGACTTAAGCCCTTTCTTACCGCCACATCCCGAGTATCTCTTGCCCAAACTCACCTCATCTCCACACTACTGTATGCCTCCTCCTCCTTTATTAACATTTCTAAAGCTAACCTTCAGAAACTTAACTTAGCTTACCATAGCATTGCCAGATTTGCTACCGGCTCTCCATTCCGTACTCATCACTGTCATAACTTAAAGAAACTCAACTGGCTAGAACTTCCAAATCTTATACTCCTGCAACAATTAGTCCTCACTTTTAAAATTCTACATTACCCCTCCAACATACCTATACTTAACAATCTTATCACACCTTATACAAATCTCACTTCACTTCGTTCAGCCAACAAACTCCTAGTAGCTACTATAAAATCCCACAATAAAGCAGGAGACTCCTTATTTGCAAACACTATCGGATCACAATGGAACAAACTTCCCACTGGACTGACCTCACTAGCCTCATGTTACCTATTCAAAAAACAGATTAGAAATCACTTACAAAATCACTGGCTATGCCCTTGCACAAATCCTGACTGATAACTTATACACTACTTGCTCTCTCAACTAACTTGTATACTTAATTCTATCTTGCATTTACCCAAGCTTTGTTTTCTCTCCCTTTCTAGTGTGCCCGTTAAATTGTAAACTCTCTTGTATGATAAATGAGCTTTCCTCCTCACCCTCTGTAGAATACACACTTCTATTAGTCCACTCAAGCCTAGCAATACTGTACAATCTATTTTACCTTACTTTTCTTTTTGTTAGGACTTTGCTTGTGTTACTGTTTGATCGATTGTTATTGCTATTTTTTTCATTTAATATTTTTACTAACTGTATCTTTTTTAAACTGTAAAATTATAGTATTTTAGTGGAGCTTTTCTCCTCGGGCCTCTGCTGAAAATGGACATGTATCCAGCCAGACTAGCCCGGTTAACAAATGTAAAATAAAATAAAAATAAAAATAAAATTGTTGAATACTCTTCCTACAAATTATCCATCTCAATTTTAAATCACTCTTCTTGCACCAGTATTCCAAATAATCTCTTATTTCATTTCTCCTCCTATATTAATTCCTCACTATTAGACACTCCTGATTTTATAACAAGATGATCAGAAAAAGTAACATTAATAGTTTCTGTTCTGATTTCCTGTAAATCTTCCAACAATAATACATAAACTCAGTCTTAATGGAACCCCTCTGATAAGTATAATCTCTCCTCTTGCCCACCTTCAATACCCCATCCCTAACCATTCTTCTGCAGCTTAAAATACCCTTATTAATCTTTCCTATCTCCTTTCTCAGACTACAGTTAAAATCTCCAGCTATAACTATATCCATAGTCATAGTTATATATTAACCACTATCGCTTCTATATTTGTGCAGAAGCATACAAAATAACAGTCTTCTAAATAGTATCCATCACAATATCACAAAAAACAACTCTACCTGGTTTGTTAATAAAAATCTAACACTTTAATTTCAGAGTTTCTTCCCATGACCACAATTCCAGCACATCCATCTTGCCCAAAACTACACAAAACCACTCCCTCATTACAGTTTCAACTTGTCTTCTCTGTTCTCATTTTAATAATCTAATTTCCAGTAAGCATATCAAATTACATTTTTTCTCTTGCACCAATTAACTACACTTAATCTTTTTTTATTAATAATGCTATTAACAGTCAAAGAAATTACAGTTAACTCAGCCCTTCCATTTTTTAGCAGTTTGCTTTTTCAATTTTTTTACTTTTCTTCTCCCCACTCTCTTTCCTGCAGTACCTTTTTCCACATCATCTTCTTAATCCACCCCATGTCTTCCTGACTTAAACTCTCTAACAATTAATTTTCTCATTATGATCCCCCCCCCTCCATGTTTTCCAACATTATAACATCTTCATTTAAGAATTCAGGTACAACTTCTAACCATGAAAAACTGCCATATTGTCCATTGCTTCCTCTGCATCCATCATATCACACAATATTGCGTTTTCAAGTCCTGTTGTTGTACTTTCATTATTATTATGTGCAGTACTCCATTTTCCACACAATTTGTATCTAAATTACAGAGATTGTGCTCCTATTGTTCTCTTTCTGCTATCATCAATCCAACAGAAATGTCTGCACTGTAGTCACGTCCTGCATCACCATCCTCTATTTACTCCATAACATCTTCTTCCAGTTTTGGCCCTACCCAACATGGAAAAGAGTAGGGGAAGTTTCCCAATGCCCTTATCAAATTCTCCCTAGTAGTTTAAATACTACCTTAGGTCTCCTCTGAAAAGAGATCATTAGCCTAGTGGCACTCATCCAGTCAACACAGGAGAAAAAAAAAATAAAACTATTAAATCGTACTAGAGACTATACCATAAAACAATAAAATTAAGTTAAAATACAATTGTTAAGTTATAAACCTGGTAAAATGTTGATCTTCAAAATAGCAATAGGTATGCAAGAATCTCAGAAATGGCCCGGGATTGTGTAGCACCTGGACACATTATAAAATATCCCACATTGTTCAGGAAATCAAAGGGGTTAATCAGAAGGTATGTACACATTAGGAGACACTGTGCACATGCTACGTATTAATGTGCCAAATATCTGTAAATGCATTTGCATGTAACAAATACAAGTAAATCAAAATTATGCCAATAAATGGTCAAAATGTAACTGAAACTAGAACCAAATAGCCCAAAAGAATTCAGGTATGTGCATAATGTAATTTCTTGTTTTAAAGCAATGCATTATAAATAAAATCTACATCTGATTTAATGTGGCCGTTAGACAGGAGCCAGAGGTGAAAAACACTATAAAGCTTAAACACAAAACAAGCTCAACAGTTAGTGAGACCCCACCACCACCACCTATATAGGCTATAATGTCAGGTGTAAAGAATGTAAAGCTGCAGAAACATTCAGTAGTCACAGGGAAGGAAACCAGTGGCTCAGCTGGGTAATATCAGACAGGTAATGTAACACAGCAATAAATACCTGAGATGGATGTACAGAAGGATAAAGTCCTGACTACAGCCCAGGTGACCCAAGTTTGACAAGCAGCAAGGGTGTTTGATGGCACAGTCAGGGAGAACAGGCATGCCCATCTTGGGAGGAGTGGTGGTGATAACCACACAGCTCTCTCCATTGGTCTAATGATAGGGCATTGGCTGGAGGGCAGAGACCTGTAATGATGTAGGGAATTAGTGTCAAGATGACATGGGCATAGCAGCCAAAGACAGTGATGGCATTCCTTGTTGGGGCAAGTGGGGAGTGTTCATGCATACATACATACATACATACATACATGAATGCACTGAGGGTCATGGGCAGACCCTATAGTGATGTAAGTGATCATGCCACCACCAAAGGCAGAGTTAGGCCTTACAAAAATGAAAAATGTTGTCACTGCCAGGGTGCCAGCAAGAGCACAAACTATCCTTATGGCTATCTGGATAATAACCCCCCTCCTTTGGACAGCATAATGTCTGATCAAATGGAGGCTTGATGGTCAGCAGGCACAGGGGGAAAAAATCATACAAAAAAACAGTATGCTAAGACTATACTCAGCTAGATACAATATCTCAATAAACATGCAACTGTATGTGATTCAGGCAGAAAATAAAGGAATTTAGTTATCTTGCCAACCAACACGATGCACTTTAGGAAGTGCAAAGCTAGGGAAACTGTAGAAGCATATACAGAAGAGTGGAGTATATATTTCTGTAAGCAAATGCACCCAGTTTGTCAAGTGCTAACCCGTTGAATTGAAATACTAAACGTAACAAAGTTTTGCTTTGAGGAATTAGCCTATTAAACCAGCCAAATAATGCAAATTCAACTTTCAGAATTAAGATGCTTTACTTAAAGAATGTTTAAATCAATCTTAAGAATTCCCCATTCTTTCACAGTTTTTAAATAAAGGAAGTTTTATACTTTCATTTTTGAAAATGGTCTTAAATGGGATAGATCCATTCAGCCTTTCACACACACACCAATTCTTATTACTTGTCTTTCCTTCTGATATTGTTGGATGTAAGAAGCAAGCTGTCTTCACCACGCAGCTACTAAAAAATAGCCAGATTATCTACTGTGTCTTCAATTGTTATATCATCCAAGAGGCTCAGTTCTTTAGCTACTCCCCCTCCCCCGCATATACCTGTTGTATGGCTTTTATAAGCCTTTTAAACAAGCTAAATTATGTGATTTAGGAGGAACCTTAAGGGATTAGTATACTCTAGTATTCTTCTCTCCAAGAGCACTTTGCTCCACAAGCCATGTGGTATCAGCAATGTAATTGCAGGTACTAGCACAGTAACATGCATTTTAAAACTTTGAAATAGACCAAGAGTTACGTTTTCATCAAGTACTTTGGAAAGCTGTAATAATAACTGAACTCTATTAAAAAGGTTTCTGTTATGGCAGCTAAGGATATGTTGAAAGAGATTAAACAAAAGATAATACAAAAACAGAAACTGGAAACTCTTGTTTATGGATATGGATAGTAAGATATAAGCAATGAATTGTTTTTATTCCCTTTCTTTTATATACAGGCCAGGTATATTCTTATCAACTAGAGGAGATGATGTGGACAGTAATTAATAAAGAGCTGAAGGAGTTTGTCTGGGAGGGGAAGATAGGAAGAGGAGATAAAACAAGGTGCTTTAGAATTACCTGATTTCAAGGGATATTTTAGACATACATAGTTAAGGCTCATATACATAACACAAGCAGAAGGTTATAACTTAAAGTGGAAAAGGATGATGATGAGATGGGGAATGGAGAGGAAAAAATAAGGAGAGGGTGGGATTTTGGATGCAGATCCTTATAGAGAATAATAACAATCGTCGTCATCATTATCAGCCCCCTTTTTCCCATTTTTTTCTACATGGGGTCAGGGTATCATGTTAACTGTGCCACACTCCTGCCTTCTTCAACACTCATGCCTGACTGTCACAGATCTTCTTTCACACACTCCATCCACCTCTTTGCTGGATATTCTTGCTTCCTCTTACCTTCTTCCTGTCTGTCCCAAATCTTCCTCACCAGATTGTCTTCTGCTTTTCTGCACGTGCCCAAACCACGATAATCTGTTCTCTTTGATCTTTTCTGCAATTGGAGCTACTTTGGCTTCTGCTCTTATGTCCTCATTTCTTTGTCTGTCACACAGTGTGCATCCTACCACCCTTCTCCAGCACTTCATTTCCATCACCTCCAGCTTCTTTAACTGTTCTGCCTTTACTGCCCAGGTTTCTGTACCATACAGTAAATACTAGTCACACTGCTGTCTTGTACACCTTACTTTTCAGCTTCTTTGGCATTCTTCTGTCATAGACTACACCTGATACTCTATGCCAGTTGGCTGCAGCCCCTCTGATTCTAGCTTTGACCTCTTCATTCAGACTACCCTTCTCCTCAACATCTCCTCCCAGATACTTGAAGCTGTTTACCTGTTCCACTATCTTCCCTTCTATCTCTATTCTCAGATTCTTCTGATTCCCCCAATTTGCTGCCATTACCACCATCTTATCTGTGCTTAGTTTCATTCCATGTGCCTTCAGATTTGCATTCAATTCTCCTATCCTTTGCTGAAGTTCTAGCTCAGAGTCTGCCTGTACTGCCACATCATCTGCATACAGCAGCTTTGTTGATCCATCCCCTCCAACCTGTTTGCTAATGTAGTCCATTACCAGTATGAATAGCAGTGGGCTCAGAGCTGAACCCTGATGTGCACCCACTCCCACTGGGAAACCCTCTGTGAGGCTGAACAGCTGTTCGTACTTGAGTCATTGGGTCCTTGTACATAGCCTGCACTAATTCTAACAATTTTTTGGGACTTCAAACCAATGCAGTACTGCCCAGATCAGCTTTATTGGGACCTTGCATATGCTTTCTCCAAGTCTAGGAATGCCCAGTTGAACTCTCTCCTCATCTCTAGCTTCTTCTCAAGTATCTGTCTCAATGCAAATATTGGGTCAATTGTGCTGCATCCTGATCTGAATCCAAACTGCTCATCTCCCATCTTACGTTCTACTACTCTGTGTATCCATTTATCAATCACCCTCTCCAGAACTTTCATGCAATGTGATAGCAGTTTGATGCCTCTGTACTGCCCACAGTTGTGGATGTCCCCTTTGTTCTTGTACACTGGTATAAGTATGCTTATTCTCCAGTCATCTGGGATGCTCCATTCTCTCCACACTGTTATTAGTACCCTCAGGAGCTATTTCTCCCCCCTCTCACCCAGCATCTTTATCATATCTGCTGTAACTTCATCTGAGCCTGCTGCTTTCCCTAACTTCATTTTCCTTAGTGCTGTTATTACTTCTTCTAGGGTGGGCTCCTCATCTTCTCCCATCATAGGCTGTTTCTGGGACAGTACAGCTTCTGTGGGGTTTTCTTCATTCAGAACTGCTGGAAATACTCCTTCCATTTGCCTTTGATGTCCTCTGGACTGATGACTAGGTTGTTGTTGGCATCACATATGAAGGGTGTCCGACTATCTTCTTTATCTTTCTGTCTTTGCCTTGCAACCTGATATAGTTTCTTTGTGCCCCTTACTGAGTCACTTTCCAGAAGTTGGTACAGTGCCTCCGATGTCCCATTCTTTGCTATTGCAACTTCCTTTTTAGCTTCTTTGTTAGCCAACTAGTTGTCCTTCCTAACCTGGTCAGTCTTTTCTATCTTCCACTTCTTCCTGCACTCCTTCTTTCTTTTGATGACTTTCTGGACATCTGCATTCCACCACCAGCTTTCATTATGTACCTTATTTCCATACCTGGCTTGGCCACATATCTTTTCTGAAGTCCTAACACATGCTGTTTTTAGGCGCTACCAATCTACTTCAACTCCACCTATTTCCTCCTCTTCTTGGGGTGCTAGAGCCCTGAGTAATTCCTTGAACTGTTGTACTTTCTCTCCAGTTAACTTCCAGGTCTTCAGCCTGTTCTCTGTTGACCTTAGATCCTTCTCTGACCACTGCCTGCAGCTGATTGTGGCAACTAGTGGTTTATGCTGTGGGCATACCCCAGTGCCTTTTCCTTACTAGGCGGAAGTCTACCTGAGTTGCATGTTGACTACTCATGGATTCTACCCCAGTGCCTTTTCCTTACTAGGAGGAAGTCTATCTGAGTTGCATGTTGACTACTCATGGATTCTACCCCAGTGCCTTTTCCTTACTAGGAGGAAGTCTATCTGAGTTGCATGATGGCTACTCTTGTACTCCTGTATGTGATCTTGTGACTGTCTCTCTTTCTGAACCATGTGTTGGCTACTATCAAGCCACTTGCCAAGCACAAGTCTAGAATGGCTTCCCCTTCTTTATTCCTGTTGCCCCAGCCATGTGGACCCAAGCAGTCCTCACATTCTGTTCTGTCTGTCCCGATATGTGCATTCAAGTCACCCATTATCAACACCAATTCATGTTGTCCTGCTTTATCTAGTAGGTCTTGCAACTGCTCTCTGAATGCACTCTTTTTCTCACTATCACAACCCTGGTGTGGGGCATAAGCTGAGATTATGAATACTGACCTATCATTATACTGGAGTCTGACTGCCATGAGTCTGTCATTAATTCTGATGATATAGGTTCATAGGTTCATAGTTTGGTACTAGGCTATCAGCCCTAGGGCCTATACAAGCCTAGCCATAACAATTCCCCAGCTATTTCTTCCACACTATTTACTTCCCTTACTGCCTTCTGAAGCCTCTCTCTGACCATAATTCCTACACCATTTGTAGCCTGTCCTCCACCTGAGTAGTAGACTCTGGATCACAAGCCAAGTGACTTTGCTGCACTGCCCTTCCATCTCGTCTCTTGGATACATAAGATATCCAGCCTCCTTCGTATCATCATGTCATCCACTTCCAAGCTGCGTCCTGTCATTGAACCTACATTAAGCATAACAATTCTCAGTTCATGTTTGGCAGGTTGGTTGGTTTTATGTCCAGCTTTCACTCAACAAAGCTATCCCAGGTAACCCAGGCTGGGCAACTAGACACTGGCCACCCAGTAGCTTATTGACCCAGGGCTGCTGGGCTTTATGGCGGGCACACACTGGCCAATAGGGGCACATATACTCCTCCTATCATTAGCAAGTGTCCCTGGCATGGGTCAGAGTAGGCCGGGTCCTGAACCCACTTATCACCGGTAACTACCCATGCCCATTTTTGGCAACATTAGTCAACATGACCAAATTCCCTACAGCCATATTTTACACCGTCGAGTGGCTAGCCCTGCCACAGTGCGCAGTCTGTGATCTGTGTTCTCCTATCTTGAGGATACTGCGCACCACAGCAGATGCCCAAAGTGGTTGGTCTGTATAACTCTTACCCCTATAGGGCACCATGTAGTCTGTGCTGCTGACCACAGCCCCATTCATTGGTGAGTTTGAGATGGAAACATTCAGCATGTTTTTTGGACATAGGAAAAAACCCATGGAGACACAGGGAGAACATGCAAACTCCAAACAGGCATTGGTCGGAGGTCAGGATTGAACCTTGCACCTTGTGCATGTGAGGCGAAGACCTTAACCACTAAGCCAACTGATCTCTGCAAGAAGTATTCTATGAACTAAGCCAACACGGTAATAGATAAAAGAAATTTTGCCAATAGGGATGACTGCATGTAGGTGTACAGAAAATAGGCTAGAGGGAGCTGAAATTTACTTGAGAAAACTGGGAAAGGAACCAAGATACTGCAAGCAAATAACTAGAGAGGGAAAGGTAATAGAGTGGAATGAGCCAAGATGTTTGGACTTTAGATTACAGACTGCCTTCCATACCAGGGATTGATATCAAAGTATAGGCATACATAGAGGGATAGGGGAGTGCTAAATAAAAGACCTGCTCTGGTGGAGTTTTTACTTGAAACTAAAACATAAGCTGCTGTTAAAAAGGGATAATTAGTAGATATATAAAATATTGCAGGATAATTATAAGAATCAATTAGAGGAGTTTAGATAAGATTGGGAAGACAGACTGGAAAAGAAATTGATAAGGGAACAATGAAGGACATACATATGGCTTCCAAGTATGCAACAAAATCCAGAGGGTTTAGGATTTTTCCTTGGAAGGGTTTGCAAAGATATTTTTATACCCCAAACAGACTTCAAAGAATTTTCCTTTGGGTAGACAGCAAGTATATGAGGTGTGATGGGGAAGAAAGAAACAATTAGTAACATGTCTTTTGGAGCATAATGAGTTGGCAGATTTAAAAATTGTCTAGAGAATGTTCTGTCAGAAATAATGGGGGAGCAAATGGCTGTAAGTAAGGAAATTATTCTTTTGAGCTGGGATACAGGATCTGAATTGTCTAGGTATAGTAAGGCCTTATTAAGTTTAATTCTATTGGTTGTCAAAAAACAATTACTAGAAAATGGAAATCAAAGTCTAAACTAACTGTATTTGAAGTATTAAATGTTATAAAAGAGAGAAAAGAACTGGAGGCGGGATCTTTAGAAAGGAGAAGGAGTAAGTTCCACATAAATTGAATTTGAGGGAACAATGCCTGCAAAATCATGTTCAAGAGGAGGGAGGTGTAAGGGAAGGCAGGAATTCAGCAATTTATTTGTTGAACTAAATTAAGAAAAAAATATGTAATGTATAATATGTCTGTAAACAAAAAATGTTAATATGGATTGTTTGATTTTCTATAATTTATTTATTTAACATTTGTTGACCAGGAAATTCTGACTAGGACAGAGTCTATTTTCAGTAAAGGCCCGGGGAGAAACACTCTAGACGCATGTCTTTGGAATGTGGTAGGAAACCGGAGTACCAGGAGGAAACCCATGTAAAGACAGAGAGGACATGCAGAGTCAAACACAGAAGGCACCCCATCCACGAATCGAACCAGAGAAGCTCTTGCTGTGAGGCGACAACGTTAACCGCGGCACCACTGCACCACCTGTATTAATGTATGTGAGCCTGTGTTTTAAGTGCTAATTTAATAGAGGTGTTTAAAAATAACAGAACTGTGTTACTCCAATGTGCTGATTATGTATCTAGTCTTATTTCATATTTTGTTGTGCCTTAACTCATTACAGCCTCAGGACCACTATAGAGTCCTAGGTGGCAGTCATGAAGATTAAACAGCAGTGGACATATACACCAGTATAATTTAGTACATATCACTGAAATGATTATAGAAAACATTACACTTAACAAAATAATGTATCACTGATGTCCTCACATATATGTGTGACACATACCTCTCAACCATACCGAATTCCTCTGTATTTACCAGTTTTGAGGTGAAAATAATAGGAGCCCCCCTTAAATTCCAAATTTCCATTTTTATTTTTTTTTTTGCACTGAATTTTTGCTGATGTCATCATGTGCAGTGGTGTGCACAATGAAATTAGCTTCATGAGCATACTGCCAGCCTATCGGAATTCAGCTGGGCTTTAGGGGGTGTGCACTACTCAGTTTGTTTACCAACGTGTTGCAGGCAAGCCATTTGTGGTTCATTACATACTACTAGCTAGTCTAGTTGGTAAAGTGCACTTATTCCAGGCAGCAGTCATCAGACTCGGACCAGGTCTCAAATCCAGTCATGAGAAAATATATCACCAGCACCAGACACAGTTCTTCCCCCGACTCCTTCAGGTAAAAGAAAAAAATATAGTGGGTTTTTTTAATGAGGTCCACTGAGAGAGAGAGCTGCCTATGAGCGTTAACGTTGAACGGCTATTACAAAATTGAAAAAGCAGTTTGTTAACTTGACTCACTTGTACTATTGCATGTTCTTGGTGCTTTTTGTAGTTTGCACACTTCAACTAGTCTTTTTCTTGGTCAGTCATGGTGGTACTGTCTGTTATTTTTGTTACATTCTTGCACTGTCAGGGCAGCCCAGCCAGCCCTCTCTTGATGTTTTCAACTGTGAATTGCCTGCAGTGCGATTTTATGCATTAGGTCCTGATCTGGTTTGTAGTGTACTTAGCAACATATTTGGAAGAACCATTGTTTTATTTGATATTCGCTGTCTTGCTTTAAAAACTGGAACTGAAAGCTCATTTTGCTTAGAGTACTGAGCCTAAATTGTAGATTCCAGTTACTGCCCAGGAAGTGTACATGTCAGAGGCTGTCAGGGATTTGTTACATGAACAGGATGACATTTTTAATTTCAAAGTGTTAGTGTTGTATTTATACTGCTACTATTGTTCCTATATGTGCACTGTTTACTGCATAATCATCTATTTTTTCTTGTTCTGTGAGTCAAAACTGAAACGGGACCACGTAATGTAAGGACTTTCTAGACCACTTGGTCTGATGTTCTCTTGCTTGTTTAAGTTGCACATTTTAGTTGGCTACTGTTAGCCATGAGTTTTCCCAGGAAGGCAGAAAATGCCAAGTCTGGTGTTTCAGGCATTGCTTTATCTGTCACTATTGACTGTTATGTCTTAAACCTTTAAATCCATGCATTCTTATAATTTTTAAACCTTTGTTTCTAATTAGGTAGTAGTGGCTGAAGGCAGTCTCAGTGGTCCAACCTATCTTGTCTTTAAAAAAAATGAACACCATTTACATATCGCATAGTGTGTCTTGGTCAAGGCTGAATTTAAGTTTTTGTCCACACAGCACTTACAGATTGCTCACTGTGTTTGCCTACCTCAAAGCATACTTTCAATCTCTCAAATCAAGAAATCTGGACAAAGCAAAAAATAATGGTGGAGCAGAGGTCCAAAATAGGGACAGATTTTAAATATCGCTCCTGTAAACTCAGATAGTTGCCAGAATAACAGGTTTTTCATTATTATGCATTTGTCTGAGGGATATAAAGTCAGAAATTCAAATGTCTGCCATTATTTATTATTATTTAGTGACTTAAATATTCATGTTGGTATCCCACAATTCCACAGGTGTGGGTGAGGTTATATGATTCTGTATGCAAATTTTATGTTAATAAGTGTCCAAAATATATATATATATATATATATATATATATATATATATATATACATGTGTATGTATGTGTGTGTGTGTGTGTGTGTGTGTGTGTGTGTGTGTGTGTGTGTGTGTGTGTATGGGTCATGGCCTTGGTTGGACAAATGCCCAACACAGACTATTCATCCATCTTACATGACAATCTTGTGTGCTCTTAGGGTACTTGCCGAAGGCACTGGTGATATCTAGTGTGAAGTAGCAGCTGAACAGTTACATGATTGTGTTGCAGTTATTCAAGTGCTGAGCCTGTAGGCTAAAGATGTGAGGACTGCTGACTAGTGGACAGAAGACAGAGAGGATCAGTACTGTGTTTGGGTGGGGGAGCTGGCAGTGATTGGCAACCTTGTACAAGCTAATCTTTGGTCATGTGTACTAGTTTGCTGTGTCATTCTAACTGTTGTTTATGAACTGATTTACATATTTATGTATTTTATCAGTTAATTTGTGGACAATTTGCTATGGCTTATGTTCACATGCAGAAGTCTTGTTGCTGCTTCATTTGTTGGGCAGTAGTGAAATGGGGGATTAGAGAGATGTAGAATCATGATCTGTGGTTGGTGTTAAGTGACAAAGTAATAAGAGGATAAGTATGAACGGCATTTATTGGGATATTACGAGTATCTCTGTCAGTCTGGGGTCAAACTATAGTATGCATTTTTTTTTACATTTGTCAGTGGGTCAAAGTGAATGGAAGGAACTTAAATAAGTCTCACTGCTGAAGGTACTGTATGGCTGCAGTTTAGATGTTGGCTTAGTTTTATACTGTATTTGAGCCTATGGTTCAGTGGTCTCATTGTTAGGATTGCAGTGGTAGTTTTTAGGATGGTGTAGTCTTCATTTCCAGTAAGGATAATTTTTTTTGTCTGCTTGCTTAGCAGCTGGAGGCATTTATGCGGCACACATTTTGTTTGTGGCTATGCTGAATAGGTTTGTGATTTTAAAGTTTGAATTATTCTGTTTACAACTCTGTCAGACAGGACTATACTTAACAAATTACTGTCATCATTCATAGCTCACATGTATATGCACTTAAACTTGCGCACTAATAATGTTATGAAACTAGTCATGAGTTATATTTGGGACGTGTATCAGTTTCCTTAATTAGACCTCACAGGTTTAACAGTCACTGGTACTGGCAAAGGTCTAATGTTTTTCTATATGTTACATATATTGCACAACTTATTGGCTTACTTTACAGACATATGAGAAGGTGGAGAGGAGCTTGTGTGTAACTGTGTTGTTTACTGTTTTCTTTCTTTTAAGCTACATGGTAATTTCTTTATAAAAAAATAAGGTTGTCTGTCTATCTCAATGTCAGCCTCTCTGGTTATTAACAACCAGCTTATTCAAATAAGTTGAGAAAGCCTGATGAATGGAAGATGTTTTTCATACTTTGAGGGATTGTATAGCATTTCTAACAGCCTTACCTAAAGAAGGTTTCAGTAACCTTCTTCTGTTTCATTTTGATATTATTTATTTATGTATGTAAGTAAGGATTTATTTTTTTGTGTATAACTTGGATCATTATGTCTTTTTTGTGTCCTACGTTGAAGTTTTTTTTTTGGTTTTGCACTATGCCATTTTCTCGCAGCCTGGTCCATACTTTGGATCATCTTTTTAAATTTTAGGTAAGGTAGAATTCCTGTGAAGTGTCTCAGAATTAAAGGTTTATGTTTACATGTTGTTTTTGTCAAAGTAGTACCTTTGGGACCTTAAAGAAATTAAGTGATGTACCACATTGCATTTATTTTCTTCATCCTATATTATATATATATATATATATATATATATATATATATATATATATATATGTATATATATATATATATATATATATATATATATAATGTGTGTGTGTGTATATATATACACACACACACACACACACACACACACACACACACACATATATATATATATATATATATATATATATATATATATAGGTTTACTATTGAAAATGCGAACGGCACTTGGGCGACAGTCGGATAGTCGAACGTATAAGGTCGTAAACAAGGATGTTGAAGACAAAATAATCAATCTAGGAACGGTTTTAACATGGGTTGAGGTAGGTGTTCAGTATTATTCCCTACTACAAACATCTTCCCTACCTCGACCCATGTTAAAACCGTTCCTAGATTGATTATTATGTCTTCGACATCCGTGTTTACGACCTTATACGTTCAACTATCCGACTGTCGCCCAAGTGCCGTTCGCATTTTCAATAGTAAACCATATATATATGCTAACCATGTAAATAAACTCAAATTCTGTCTGACTTGCATGACAACATTAAGAGTAAATGCAATATGTGCTGACAGTTTAGAATAGCCAATAAACCAAAACCACTGTAGTCACAAAATCACCAAAATAAACAACTCATATCAGGAGACCAGCAATGAATAAAGCCACTGCTGCAAACCACAAATCCAATGAACCAAATAATCCATACCGGTTTATTAAATTGATGTTTTTAATGGTGTTTGTGATTTTACATCCAGTTAATAAACCGGTGTGGATTACTTGGATCATTGGATTTCTGGAATCATTCATTTAATAAATTTGTACTATTGGATTTAGTGCAATAGATATTCCCTGGTAGTTTGCGGCAGTGGATTTATAGCCAATAAACCAACATGGTTTAGGGAAGGAAACTTGACTTGGGCACACCAAGAAAACCCATACAGGGATAATGAAAATATGCAAATTTCATACAGACAGTGACCAGAGGCTAGGTTTGAGCTCCAGACACTGGGACTGTATGGCAGAGATCTTAGCTACTGAGCCACCTTGGTGCCCACAGGAATATAAAGGTAGCATAGCAACAGAGAAATTAAACAAATACCTTAGTGCAGCCCTGAATGATACCCCTATGTAAAATCTGCAAAAGTTGCTATGGAAAGGTAGAAATGGGCACAAAGATGAAAAACATACCTGGTATCTTGAAGAGGTAGGTCATGTGCCTGAATGCCTCAGGGGGTGTGATCCAGTACTTATCAGGGAAAACAGCTTCTATCATGCTACACCCATGTGGCTGCAGCAGACATTTGTAGCTGGATAGCACATGACAGAGGTGGAGGCTGCCTATAGTACACAACAGTATGCTGAAGAAAACGATGCAGAAGAAGGATTGCTGCTGGTTTGTGATGTTCAACAGGTATAGCATATCTGTTTTGTAGTATTTTATCAATAGCTTTTTGACCTGTATACAGCGTAAGATATAGTACTTGTTAATTCCACATGTTACAACTGCATCTCTGCATGCCCAAAACTACTCTTCATAAGGTAAAATAATGTACAAATGTACTGCTGCCATGTCTAAAGTATAACATAATACAAACTGTATAGAGCATAGACTGTGGAAACAGTATAACATACAGGGACTCCCTAGCAAAACCTATCATTTACTCCATAGGAACACAGATGGCACTGTGTAACATATACAGCATGTACCAGCACACTTTCTGGATGGGTACATCATGCTGGTTGGTACCATGAACTGATGTTGAGGAAACATCAGTATTTGACAAAGGAATGGCAGCAGCTCATCAATGGGGTGTGCATGCAGAGGAAACAGGTGCTGCAGATACCTGCATGAGATACCTGGACAGTTGCTCATTGAGCATAGGTCAGTGCACCCTTGGACATTTAATAGCCTGTGTGTACTGGACATTTGTGTAATGTATGGCATTTGCTATGATATGCCATGTCTACACAGCTTATACAAGGGCATGTCTCATGCTACTTCAAGAGGCCTGGTGGTTTGTATCATATCCCCAACATGGTGAGTTAGCTCTGTGATGGCTAATCTCTACGCATTATATAACACGACAATAGCCTACCTGCAACACACATGATTGCAACAAGACAACTATGGAAGTAGGTGGTCTGGTGTACTAGCCTGCTGTCCTGAGGCATAGCTAGGTCTGGTACCAGTGGTGCAAATGAGGGTTATGTTATTACATGCACCGCACCTCACATCAGACAGAAATATGGTCTGTAAAGCATATATTAGTGAGTCCAGTGACATCTCTTGCTTCTGTAGCAATGTATTTGCCAGTTTAGCTAGGTGACCAGCGCCAGTGAGTCCCTGTATGTATTCTGAAACAGACAATGCAGATGATGATATGTCACTCCAGAGCTGCAGGCTTCTCATTCATTGCATTCCTACCTCCACTACTGACATCGTTGTGGTCAGCTTCTGTGTGTGATCTCTGTGATCCCTGTTGCCCATATCACACTGTGTGCGCAAGTAAAGTAGAAAAGGCAATCCTAAAACCAATGTTACACACCCCCACAAGGTTCATAGGTTCATAGGTTCATAGGTTCATACTAGGCTATCTGCCCGAGGGCATTTACAAGCCTAGCCCATAGTTTTGTGGCTTACGCCACCCCTTTAGTATGGGGAACTATACCCATTATTTTGCTGTGCCTCTGTTGAGCAGTGACACTGAGGTAATCAAGCATTAACTCTTATTCTACCAGATCTTCCCTTCACCAACAGATATATGTGCATACCCATATGTCCACACAACAAGTGAAAAGACTTTAAACTATCTGATCCCTTACCTTACCAGTCTGTGTATTTCCAGTCACCAAAATGATTATTAAGCCCTTTTTATATACTTCAGTAGTATAGAAATCTAAATATTTTAAGTAATTTGACAGGATATTCTGTTTTCTACATACCATTTAATTATCCACAATCAAATGTAATCCAATCAAAATATATCAGGACCCAAGTAAATTTCTTGATGAATTTCTCACGGATAAACCCAAGCAATGAGTGAAATGTTCATCTATAATAGTTGTACATACATTAAAATTAAGTATCCTATTATTCGACAAAGAAATTGTGAAATAGCCCTACCTTTCTACACCTACACAAGTAATCATCTGTCCTAACCCTAAAAATCCTTTTTGTCCTCCCCAATGGATCTTTTCTGATTTATTAAGCTTCTTCTATATATAGTGGATATAAAAGGGATCACTATGATTTAAATATATTAACATACAGTAGTATCATCAGAAAAGGAGTTCAACTTTCTAAGACCCACAGCAATTATCCAATAACTTTATTAACTGTCAAAATATACAGATCATAAGTTAGTTGATGATCCCACATTACTCCTAAGTAACAGCGAGGTGAAACTCTTTAAGATAATCATTATTCAGTACATAGCTTTGCACAAACCTTTCACGTATATCTACCATATAGGCCAATTAGTTAATATTTCATATTTGATGGCGCTATTTCATCCAGCAATCTAAAACATATAAAAAGGTATTTTATATAGAGAGAGATAGTTAGGGAGTATTGGCTAGGCAAAGAATCTCTCACTCTATAGATAGATAGACAGATAGATAGATAGATAGATAGATAGATAGATAGATAGATAGATAGAGAAATAGAGAGATAGATAGATAGATAGATAGATAGATAGATAGATAGATAGATAGATAGACGGATAGATAGATAGACGGATAGATAGATAGATAGATAGATAGATAGATAGATAGATAGATAGATAGATAGATAGATAGATAGATAGATAGATAGATAATATATACTGAGAGAGATTTGGAGAAGAAGCTGTAGTTGCAAGTCTTTAGAAAGCTCTCTCTCCATAAATATGTGTGTGTGAGCGTCTGTGTATCTATACAATAGGGCATGATTAATCAATGTGTGATGAGTTAGTCCTATCAACAAACTGCTTTTGATAAGTAAGTCTATGACAAGATAACTCTTAATGAAAAGGATGACACCCATTCTGGTAACCAACTGAATTCTGAGATGTGAAAATGAGGATATCGGAATTATGAGACTGAATATGCAAAAATTAGACTTGCGTATTCTTTGACTGAGGTCTCTGTCTTGGGGTATTCTCTTTTCTCTGAGATATGGTGACCTTGAAGTTAGTATATATAAGAAACAGGTGTCTGGGGTAGCTATCTACATTTCAAAAATTGAGAAATATACAAACTGTAAAAAGAAAATGAATTCATCATTTTATCTATTGCTACATTCACTTTTCATCCAATGGCCTGGCAGAGAGGGCTATACAGACTCTGATAGAAGAAATAAATAAAATGAAATGTGTGAGTGTGGAAACAATGCTGTCACAATTCTTATTTAGTTGCAGAACTACTCTGGAAATGATGACAGATTTGTCTCCAGCAGGAAATCCTACATGAAGAAGTCCATGATCCATGTATGACTTGCTATTAGCAGATCTGAAAGCAAAAAATCAAAAGGAAAAAAAAAACACAGTGGACTCAACTTTTCATACACATACAAAGCTGAGAGGTTTTGTACTTTGAGATTAAATGTGGGTAAGTCACTATAAACAAGGGTCTTAAATTAATTCAGAAAGTCACTGAGAGTTATTCAGGGTCTGCATCTTATATGGTCATAGTTCGTCTTTTTTTCCTAGAAAATCAAAACAAAATTCAGAGAGGGGCTCAGCTATTCTGTGAATGCGAAAAAGAGATGTATTAATTGAACACCATAGTGGATGTCACGTTTGCTACCAGAAACATGATATACCTCTATATGTTTCAGTGAAGATCCCAGTACATGCACCTGTTTTGACTAAAGACAATACATAATCTTTACCTTTACCAGATGCAACAGAAGACAGACACTGCTCAGAATTCTCAGATTTTCTTGTTGTCACCCACCTAGGGATGTGCTACGTGGGAAAGACATATTCACATTCAGGCTTGTCTTACTATTCAAATCTAAGCAGAAACATAAAACAACCCAGCCAAGAGGTAACGCAACAGATGAAACAAACTGGTCATACTGATGATATAAGTAAATTGAATTTAATAGGCAAAACATAATTCTATTACAGAAATGACTAACAAGTATGCTAGATTAAACAACTGGGTTTTAAAGGACCTCTTAAAAGCAGAGAGCATAGGGCACTAAAAAGCCATCCATGTAGAATGATCAAAATGTATGAAGCCTTACAGCGAAGAAGCAAATCCAAGGGGTTTCAAGTCTCACTCTCAGAACACAGATGCCCCTTGGTAACAGAGCAGACGGAATGAGCTAAATAGCATGTCATAAGTCATTCTTTTAGATAAGAGAGAACTAAACACAAGGATAAGAACTTTGTAGATAATATGAGACTGTAGAGTTAACCAGTGTATCCTCTGAAGAACTTGTATATTGTGTTTAAATATTATAGTAGCATGATATACAGCTTAGTTACCTGGCAACAGAGTTCTGGGCATACAAGTTCATAATACAGATGGCCAAGTTATAGGAAGCTGCACTAGACTAGACTCAGTAAAACCAGGACATGTACAACCATGGCTGGCAATAAGTGCTTGATTCAGAAACTATTCTTAAACAGAAACAATCAGACTGGACAACATTAAACAGTTGGAATGTGACTGACAATCTATCAACAAGGGTATCCCAAAAGTTACACACCTTAGGCACAAATTCAAGATTATCACCACTGTACTTAACATGAGAGCATGAATAGACATGGTGACTGTCTTGGAGGAAATGAGTTTGAGCTGCTTAAGCATTCTGGGGTAGATACAACCTAGATCTTCCCTGAAAGAAGCCTGAGACAACATAGAGTCATAAGAGAAGGAGGGATATAACTGTGTATCATCAGCAGAAGGAGATGGTGTAAAATTATCCTTCTAACAATAATATCCAGTTGCAGCAAGTTAACAGTAAGAAGAGAGCCCAGAATAATTCCCACAAAATACCAAAGCCCACAGGAAAAGAAGAAGAGGAATTAATACCTGAAATATCACCATCTGAATGCCTTCAGAGTTTATTTATCCAATTTTCTAATTCATCATTTACCGATCAGGTGAGTCTCAACAGGCTAGTGGCCTCTTTTCATAGGATACCCAAGTTGGTATTTATACTGTCTAGTAGAAATTTGGCCAGAGAATGAAGAAATTTCCCTAGCCTTTTTGAACTCTAGGTGGTACTGAACGGCTATCACCTGTATTCAGAAACTAGAGTAATGGAGGAAGGAGGCAGCAATGATGAGAAGAGCTGCAAAGACGCAGAGGTGGAGGTGAGTTAAAATAATACAATAAAAGTGATTGAAGTGAATGAAGGCGGACTGGAAAATGTTCAGCTAGAGGGAATGATGTTGGCAGAAGATCTATCACATGACAATGCATTGTTTTGGTGCAATATAGTGGAGTGGTGTTTACAGACATGAAACAATCAAATACAAGAATGTGTGCATAGGGTTGTGACCAGGAGATAAGCAGTGAGATGAGACTAGAACTACAAATGCTGTGTGAGAGTGGAAGTTCACAAGAAGAGGTATGTTGATTCTAAGGGTATGAACTCACTCTGGCAAGGCTGCAAGCAAAATGTTGGAGGAGAGAGCAGAGAAATGTGCAAGACGGTGAAGAACAAAGGTAGAAAGCCATATGCAGTTACAGCCTGTGGTGGTCTCCAGGTACAACTGAATGTTGTCATTGTTGAAGTGTGATTGTTAAAAAAGAGGTCTGTAGTGAGAATTAAGAACTAGAGAGGTGAAGCCATCAATAAGTATGACATTTTAGACAACATTACCATGTCCTTAGGATATATAGTAGAGGATGAGGATATAAGGGTATTGACTTATTTGGGAAGCAAAACATTTTAATGTAACTTTTGAGACATTTTTTGTAAGCAGAAAAATGAATGAATGAATGTGACAGGCAATGCTTCTGTAGTCCATGGAAGGACTATATATTTCAAAATGTGAGAATGCAAGTGGATAGAAAACTGATCAGTTGAGAACTACTGAAATTAATGAAGAAGAGCAGATGTTGTTTTTTGCAGAGCAAAATCAAAAAGTTTATAAAGTTAAAAAGGTTGTTGAAGAAAGAAAAGGGTGACCGGGGCATGTAAGGTGGGTGATCTTACAAGTTCTGGAAAATAAAATCCAAAATGTTTCTCATGTGATCATTATAAATGGGAAACGTGGAATGCAAGATATAGTGGACAACTCAAGCCATAGTTTTTTTTTTCCTGTTGGGATGTGTCACATTTAGATAGGATTGCAAAAAATGAAGATGGTGCATTGTGGGGTAGGGTTTATCATTTAATGAAGAACTGTAAATTGATATGTGAGAAGAGCAAGAAAAAAGGACCATCTGTGGCTTGCCAGCCTATGAAGTTATTGAAAGTGGGGTAGAGAGAGAGAGAGAGAAGGAAGAGGGGCTGGAGAGTGGAGATGACTGGAGACAGGAGAAAATGTTAGAAGGTGTAAATGAGAAGGAAATACAAGAAGGAAATACAAGAAATAGCTGCAGGGAGAGTTGTTCAGGAAGGTTTAGGCATACAGAGGAATGGAGATATTAAAATAATTGATGAAGGACTGATGGCAAATAAAGAAAAAAAAAGAAGTGAAATCAATATGGAGAATAAATGTGTTGTGTTGGAGACAGATGACTTAGAAGGAGAACTGCAGACTGGTTCAAAGAAAGAAGTGAGGACCACAGGTATAGGGTTAGGCATAGAGAAAAAAGGTTACAAAATGTAATGAGCAAAGATGTTAAAAAAAATGGAAAGAGTTGATGTAAAAATAGTATTAGTTAATATAAATAGTACTAAATAGGTTAGAAGGTTAGTAGTGTGCAACTGGTGTAAGAGAGTTGAGATAGATATGTTTACTAGCAACAAGGTTTTTGGAAAAAAATAAAAGAAAAAAAAATAGATTACTGTGGAGAAAGCAGGTAGCATGGCTGTTGGGCCAGGACATATTTTCTGGAATTGGTGTATTAGTGAAAGTAATAGATGTTAAATTATGGAAATTATAGCTGGGGTATCAAGCTGACTGTGTGATATAAGGATTAGATTAAAACCAGTAAGACTGGTTATAGTGCATGTTTATACAACTGTAGGTGATAAGAAGAGTCTTTTTCAAAAAATGAAAACTATGCCACTACAGTGGCTTGGTAATACATACAGGGAGGCAGAAAATAATCTGGTAAAGAAGATTTGAGAGAAGAAAAAAGAAGGCAAAAGAAGATGAGGACAGCCAGTGAAGAGATGTGAGGACAGCCAGTGAAGAGGTGGATGGATGGATGGATGGATGGATGGATGGATTTTCTGAGAGAAGAACATCAAAATTCAGGCATGATTGCCAGAGGAGGTAGGACAGTGGTTCTGAATTAAATGAAGAGGTAGCAGTTGACATACTACACTATCTCATGTAGAAATGGGAAAAAAAGGGGTTGTTGATGATGCTGATAAAATATGTAAATATATATATGTATTATAATACAATACTATGAGTATTACAATGATATGAGATTTAAACTAAAATTTGGGGAAGGGAAAGGGAAAATTAGACAAGATATAAAAGTTATTCAGAAGATTAGTTAAACAGAAGGTTAATATTTAGGAAGGAGCATTATTATCCATACATAAGAAAAATTCTAAGACTGGAGATAGTTTATGTGTTATTTTCAGAAGATATGAAGGAGCTGCAAGGAGTGACAATATCAGCAATTTAATTATATTTTAGTATGGAATAGGCTTTGATGTAATAAGGAGACATTAGGGAAGGTAATGGGATAAAATGTTAACTGGGGAGATTGCTAAAGGTAAGAAAATAACAGATACAAGCACTTTGCGTAAATAACATGACTATGAGACCTTTTTTAAAAGACGTAGTCTTAATGGTGTGAGATGTATAAATAAAGGTACAAAAGAGTATATTATATTCAAACATACAGAGGAAGATCAGAAGAAAAAGAAAACCATATGATATGCTAAAAAGAAGTCTGTGAAAACTGGATGGAGAAAGAAGTTATAGTCATGGAAAAGTACATGATTATGAAAATATTGAAAGTACATTATGTAGGCTGAATTTGTTTTAAAAGAGAAAAAGGAGGCTGTATCATTGATATATTAACATTAATTTGTCTCCCCTTCTCCACAGCTGACCATCAACTGCTATCAGCTCCTTTCCTTGTTCACTGGGTCTACCAGACCAGCCTAAGCCTCCCTTGGCTCAGCTCCACCCACATCTGGGGACAGTGAGGAAAATGAGGATGCTGCTGCAGTATCATGCTTCTGATAGTAAGCATTTCTTAACCCCTTCCCACCCACCCCATGGCAGTCCGACAAGCTCCACAACAGCCGACAGTGGGATGTGAATGCTTACTTCTGCATATGTGCAACACCCATCCAAGTGGTATACTACCTGCAGTGAAGAGTCCACCTGGCTCTTAATGCTGCTTTTACAGCAAGCCTAGACAGCGCCACCCAGGATGGGTGAGCTAGCTGCAGGCACTCCCTCCCATTCTCCCTCATCCAGTCCCTCCAGCACCTGTGCAGTTAGTTGAACTCAGGTCATCTGCGGAGCAGGAATGGCTTTATCCCTCTGCAGCATGATGCCAGATAAGATATGATCAAAATGAAATTATAGAACTCAAGACAAGATATGTAGAGAGGCTATATGAGGAAGTAAATGTTGTGGTCTAGGATTGGTGGAAACTAAAAGGGTCAAGGAAAGAACTGGTGGAAAACCTGGAAGACAGGATTATAAGATATCATTCAGAACAAGTATTAAAGGGCATTGGGGAAAGTTCAGCTCTGGAATCAGATTGATTAATATGTAGAAATGACAGGATAACACTGAAGAATTTTGTGGAAATAATAAATTAATGTATGGAAGAGGCAAATGAGGAGGAAGAAATATGTATGGGTGTTATTAACTTTATATAGGAAAAGGGAGAGACAAGATTTGAAAAAATATTGGTGGCCTTTAACATTGGATAATACGGATTATAGAATATTCATGAAGATATTGAAAAAAATGATTTCAAGATGTTATAAAGGAAGTGGCTTGTGAAGGAGTTTATGGAGGGAAAGAGAAGTGCTTCGGTTCTGATCACAAATGCAATGGTAATGCACTGAAGACCCTGAGTGCTACAGCTCTTCAGTCCCATATCACTTTGCACCTGAAGAGGCTGTCCCCCTCATCCTACCCTAGCAATGCCTCTGCAGCCTTTGATAGTGTATGACATTGTTATACATGGGCAAAGCTGAGGAAATATGAAAGCACTAAAAACTATGTATGGGATTTCCTGGGTGACAGTTATAGTGAAGGAATGGTTGGGAAAGAAATACAATCTAGAAAAGGATTTAAGCAAATATGACCATTGAGCAGAAGTATTTTTGTGTTAGTGATAAATACATTTAGAAGTCAGTGTTTAAATGAGACTAATGACGCAAGATAGGAAGCAAGAGAAGGTATGGGATTGCCATTATTATTAATCACATTTAGATGATTTGGTGATACTTGTTAAAAACAAGGAAGGGATGAGAGAGGTTGTGATGGAGGTAGAGAAACTGTTACAGAAAGCAGGTTTAAAGTTAAACAATAAAGTAGAGGGTTTTGGGGATGCTATTTAGATGGGGTCATACTCTCTACAGTTAGTGAAATTAGTGTGTTATGGATTTGTTTTAGGAAGCAGGAAGTGGTTGTCAGTCAGTGTAGGGACATTTTGCAAGATGTAAGGAAAATGGCAATATGGTGGAAGACACTTTAGTTGTCAGGTCATCGGCATATGATTGAATGTTAATTTCTTTCAAATGTGCACAGTGTGTACTGATCATATCAGATGTGCATTTCATTGAATGCATGGGATTTCAGAGGTAAGAATGGGTTTCAGTATTAGGCAGTGGGAGTGTATGTGTGCGTGAGAGTGGATGTGGGTTAGGGTTAGAGTAAAGGTTAGAGAAGGGGATCGTTTATAGTAGTATGTTTGCAAGTGTTTGAGTGTTAGAGTAGAGGTTAAGTGAGGTGATAGGTGTGTGTGTGTGTGTGTGTGTGTGTGCGTGTGTGTGTGTGTCTGAGATGTTGTGTGTAGTGGTAGTGGTACTGGAAGGGTTTTTCTAAAGTAAGCTATAGTACTGGGGTTGGGGTAGTGTTAGGGTTAAGTTATATTAGAAAAGTGGAGCTGGGAGAGGTGAAGTGCCCCTGCTCACCTACATGTTAATCCCAACCCTCCCCCTAACCTCAACCCTATGACTTACCACAGAAAAAACTTCCTATAAAACTACCACTAATCGAAAAAATTATGCCTGGATGTAGAGGTCATATTAACTTATCACAAGAGGAGACTGTGAGCCTTTTGCAGTCTGTTAATTTTTAAGTATTTTATGTGTTCAGTGTACTGAGTTTGACCTTTTGTAGTTTGAACTTTGAGTACTTCAATCAGTTGCCGTCAAACACAGCTGTACAAGAAAAAGTCATGCATGTTAAATAGAAATGTACTGGAGAAACTAGCACATCTGGAAGGGGTATATATATTTCCAGTTAAAATGGAAACTGAGTTACTAGATATGTTTTCTTTTTCCTGGGGGTCAAGTTTAAACCCAGTGAAAAGAGAAACTAAGGAAAATGGAAGGTTGAATATTGTAAACCCATCTGTGCATAACATTCATACCTTTGCATTTGATATTAAGAGTTAAACAAGAAATAAACAAAAGAAACTGGGACGATATTATACAAAGGTATGAGAAGATTTGGAAGAAAGAAGGGTTACAGAAAAGGGAACAAAAAGTGGAATGTTTGAAATGAAAGAATATGTGGGAAAGATGAAACAATGGAAAATAAAATTTACTGAAGTATAGGGGGAGAAAGCGTGGCATAGGAAATAATGATTGAAACATATTTGGTATGTCCTTGGCAAGATTTTGAAAAAGAAGTAAAAGACATAATAAGGGAAAGGCAACAAAGGTTGAAGAATTTTTGACAGTGGGGATTTTTGTGGAGGGTATTGCTGGACAAACTACTAGTAAAAGCTAATATAAAATATAAGGTACAGGAAGAGAGGTGGAGTATATTTTGTAATAAAAGAAACAGCAGAACTTATATTTCTGAAAAGTGTAAAGAACAAAGGATTTTGGACATTATTTAAGCAATGTTTTGGACAGGAATGTTTTAAGGAAACTGACAGAAATATGATTTTATATGGGAAACACAGGTGTTGAAACAGAAATAATGAGATAGACACATGAGACAAAAAATTGCTTTTGGTATTATGGGGTGCATGGAAAAGGATACAAGGAGCTACTGTAGGATACAAATTATGAAGTTATAGCTGAGGTAAAAAATGACTCTGGCAGAAATGGTGAGGAATGTGGAGATTAATAAAAGTTGCATGACAATGATCTTTTTTTGTAAAATGAATGTGCCTATATGACAATAAAGTATATTTTATGCAAAACAGAGTACAAAAATAGAGCACCTGTATTTTGTTTAATAGGTGTCATCGAATGTTTTACTTCCCCCTGAGCTACCACAAGCTCAGGCAGATGAGACCTTGTTTAAGGATGTTACATTGAGGATTGCAGCACCCCTTTAAGGTTCACACTGCAATGTCAGAAATGGAAAATGTATCCAAGCATCAGGGATGGAAACAAAAAACACACCCTTTTCCAACAACAAAGGTGAGTGTGATACCTATTGAGCTACTAACACTGCTGAGTTAGCTGGGGGAGCTACTGACACTGCTGAGTTAGTTGGGGGGCAGACAAGTCCAGACCAATTCCTGAAATGTAGCAGTAATTAGCAACATGATCCAGAATGTTCCTGTTGCCCACTGTATCAAAAACTGCCTTAAGATTAAGAGAACTAGGAGTGAGTAAAATTTTTGATCTCAGACCTTCATTAGACGACTGAAAACCCAAGTAAGGCCAGTCTTAGCAACACGGCAGGTCTGGAAACTAGACTGAAGAGGATCATAGAACCAGTGTTCCTTGCAGAAGTAGTCTAGATGTGTATAAACGTATATCTTCATTGGGCAGAGTCCCTGAAACAGTACATCATGGCATTTGAGTACACCCATCTTATGTGCCTTCTTTCCTGACCAAAAAATTAATGTCAACTGTGCCTAAGTCCATATGATAAACACTGGTCTCTTACCAGCACCCTGTCAAACTCTGGTTGGTATACCACACAGTCATATACAAACCAGCATTGCTAGGACCTTTCCTCAGTTTTACTCACAGCTTTCAGTGCTTCACAACATGATTTAGCAACAGAATATTTTGTCTGTGCAGTGCCCTATGCTTTTTTAATAATTTGTTCCTTTTCAAAAAAGGTCCTCAATGTAAATATTATTAGAATGGTGGTTTCTGGTTGTGGTAGTCATTTGCCCATTTACTGCCTAAATCATTTTATTTTTCTACATTTCCTCTTTACTCTCCTGTTTCGTAAAATGTTACTAGGGAAACTGGAGTGAAAGTATAAGGCAGTGAAAATTAATAAAGGGTAATCATCAAAAGAAACAGCAAAAGACCTGAAAAAATGTAAACCCACCTGTTCCGATTCATTTTCAAAGCAGTTACTACAATTTAAACGAGACCCAAGAATAGAAATATGAAGCTGTTTGAAGCCTATAATACTATAATACTAAAAATTGTCCTCACTGGTCTCAGTACTGCCAAAAGAAAAGACCCCCCCCCCCGGTAGCACTTTCAGTGCCTGTATTGGTACCCCCTGTGATCATGTCAAATCAATGCCTATAGCAGCGCTGGAGTATTTTTTTTATAGTTGCTCCCGTTTTAATACATTTTACTCTGATTATAAGGTTTTCATAATGAACTGTTTCAATTTTGTGCAGAAAACTGCAATGAAACTGTGGGAACCTATGTTATTGGAGTGATATCAGGTTAGGGATAAAACACACAAATATGAACTTTTGCAGATACCAGTGAGGATTCAGGAGGGTAAAAGGAAAATAAATTGAGCCTCTTCTCCAGATTAATTCAGTGAAGAATCATATTTCTGTGTGAGACAGATACAATTTCCTACTTGCCAGAATTCTGAGAAAGAAAATTCTTTCCAATCTTCAGATTTTCCAACACAGGATGTTTCTTTTATAAGAGACTTTCATTTTATGTGAGAATGTTCATCTGGACAGTGGGTAACCCCTGTTCTTCAGAAAAATGTACAGGATTATGACATAGCTCTCAACCGATCAGGAACAAATCTTAACAGAATCAGAGACAAATCCAGAAGTGATCAGTGATAGATTTCAAATATTAGTTCTATTAACTTGAGACATTAACAGAACAAGAGAATGTGAATTAATTTACAGTTTCTGAAGCCAAAGAAGTTTTTAATTCTAGTTATTGTCATTATTTATTAAGTATAATTCTCCACCTTTTTTCCAAAAAGTCACCAATTTTAGGAGGGATTAAGAGGGACAGCTACAATTTCCATAAAAGTCAAGCTCCTCTGCCTCATTTACACTTTTTAGGATGTTTTAAAGACTGTGAACATTCAAATTAACAGTCTCCAGCATCCAAAAAGGCTGAAAGACTTATAGATCTCAATTAGACAGACAGTATTTCTAATAAAACCCAGGGCAGTGAATCACAAGAACAGCTCAACCATATGCTACCACAGAAACAGACAGACAGGATTTCAGTAAATATAATAATATCCTGCAGCTATCTGTATGCCTGCCTCTGTATCTTACCTCTCTCAACATCAATTTGACTTGAGAAGCTTTTCCATTTCATAAACAATTTAGGTTACTAGATAAATATACAAATAGGTTTCTGCATCTACTGCCTTAGTTGTTAGAGCACTTTGGCTCACACAATTTCTTACCAGCTTTCCATCTTACAGCAAATTCAGGAAAACGTGTATGTTATGCTTAATAGCAATGTTATAAAGAAGACACAGTATGTTAGTGACCAAGGTACACCAAACTTAAGTTTTTGCATTAAAATGTTGTATATGATGTTATAGAGGCTTCCTCTTGAGCTGCTATGACAGGAGCTATCTTAATAAGATCAGCATGGCTTAGAAAAGTTTTACAATGATGTTATTAGGGCAAACCTTCTTAATGCTTCTCAAGAATTTTTATTTTGCCACCAGAAGATAATATACTGTTTATTATAGAAAGGAAAGCCAAGCAATATGTTCATTTAAAGAAAAGTATATACCTACTACTCCCGTTTCAAAGCTGTTTCATTACAGATAATTATTAAAAAAAAACATTTCTGGGAACTCCTTTACAGCAGTTTCATCCACAGAAACAGTAGAAATGAAAGTAATTTGACAACAACCAACTTAGATTCACCTGGAAAGAGCAAACACAACCAGAACTATTCGGTATGACCGATTGCTACCCTCCTGTACCACTCCCCCTTCCCCAGTACCACTGAGATTTAGATTTCAGGTTCTTCTTTCTGCAGTCAGTAGATAATCACAGACAAATGGGTACTGAAAATGATTCAACAAGGTTATGTGATAGATTTTTTTTTTAAACATAATAGCAGCTTGTACCATAGACGCCCTGACAGCAAGTATACCAAGCTGTTGAACTGCTGGACCAATGTGAATAAAACAGTAATTCAAAGAGGTCATTTAAGACAAGAAGATTATATTTTTCAAACAAGAAAGTCAATAAGTCAATGTTTCTTTTACTCCAGACTACCAATTCCAAAAAAAGGACAAGAACAGTTCTACACTTATGAGCTCTGAGAAAGTTCATAACTGTGGAGTAATTCAGGACAGCAACTACGAAGGTTGTACTCCACTTCCCAGGCCAAGACTTTTACTTGACTGCACTGGATATGTAAAAGGCATACCTTAGCATTCTAATGAGACCTTTTCATACAAAATTCCTCATATTCCACATAGCTTAACATCATTTCAAGTTTTCAACTTTTTAATTTAGGATATCCTTCAGCCTCAGAGTATTTACAAGAGGCTTAGAGTCAGTGCTTGCACTCTTTATGAAGCATAACACTATAATTGCTTGCACTCCTCAGGAAGTAAAACATAACTATTTTCTCCTGGATGATTGCTTGATAGTAGCAAACAATAAAGGAACTGCTAAAACAACATATGAATCAAACGCATCTATATTACCTGACCAAAAGTTAAACCTGACCTACACGTCGATCTGGTAATATCAAAAAATGAAAACAGCGAACGGATGATTTAACACAGGGAATGAATTCCTTCGGCCAGAAAAAAAATTTTTAAACCAAAATTAAGTGGGGTGCTACGCATCCCATGCCCCCCAATGTGGGGGAGTGTACCCCCCACACCCTCCCTAACTACATATACCAACTTTGAAATCACTCTACAGTGGGGAAAGGTGCAAAATCTGCACAATGGCCAAAGGAATTCTTTCCCTGCATTAAATGGTCTGTTTGCGGTTTTTTGCTTTCACTATTACCAGATTGACGTTTAGGTATTTGCTAACCTAAACGTTTGATCAGGTAATAGGAACCCAATCAAACAACTGCATTTTTCTAGTCTCTGTAAAAATAACCTGTAAGAAGTATTCTCTGACTCCTTCATCATCAGTAACTTTTCAAGATGCAGTTATAGATTACATATTAGTGAAACTAAAGTCATTCCAAATCTGAAAGTCATGTGGCATGTGCCTCCTTGAATTCTCCCATTATCTCAGGTAAGGCTGCATATTAAAAAAGCACAAGGGAATCTCAGGAATACTTAAAATCAATATGCATAGCCAGTGGCTATGAAGATTCATATCCCAAAGGGTATAAGAAGGGAATATCTCTAATGGACAGATATAAAAAAACATAGCCTTAAGAATAACATTACTTTCACCGTCCAAATTTCAAATCATTACTACAGAATCTTTGAATTAAACCTGGGGAGTACACTTACTCAATTTAACAATGCATAACAACTGATCTCAATTGGGAGGAATCACTTCACATCAATTGAAAGAGATTAAAACAGTAACAAGTCACCTTCATAAGACCATAGACGATGCTATAGTAAAAAAAAATTCAACTTTGCAAAGAGAAATTTTAAATTTGGGAATGGGCTCTACAGTACAACCTTCATCTGCTAGCAATTCATGTTCCATGTTTACAAAATCAGTCCACAAATGTTTTGAACAGAAAGATAACTTTGACTCATGAATGGAAACTGGACTCAAGAATTTTTCAGCAAATTCATGAGGTCTAGGGTCTTTTAGAAGTGAATTTTTTTACTGCTCATTAATTGAAGCAGCTCAAAGACTTCTACTTTCTTCTGTATCATGATACAGTTTGAAGGCAGATGATTTTTCCTTTCATTAGACTTGGGACTTAATGACTGCCTTCAAGTCTTACTTTGATTCAAAAAGTTATTTTCAAAGTAAACCAAAACAAGGCTAACCTATCACTAAAAGCTCCTTCTTAGCCAAGACAAGCATGGAATTCACTATAACGTGCCTGATCACTTTTCTACCTTCATCATTACCACTAAACAAATATTTTCTGACACAACAGGATGGCAAAGTACTATATCTTCACATCAAAACTCTGAACTGTCTCACCTGATGGTAACATTTTGATTCATAATAGAATCTCCTTTTCCACATAAATTTTAAATATTGCAGATGAAGATAAAAACCTAATACAAGAAAATATTACATACAAACAAAGTGATTTGTTTCTTGGACTAGATCACAATTTCTTGACCATCTACAGTGCTCTTTGTAATTGTTTCTAGCTGCCCAAACTATTTATTTGTTCACAATTTGACTTATTGTGCAAGGTTCATGTTTCTGTAATTTCTTTTTGTCTTCCAGTAATTCCACTGGTACCATTTCCCATGAAGGCCTTCCTTAAAGTTTTTTTTTCTTTTAAGACTAGTGGGAAGCCATATCTCTGCCCCTTTGAAATTTATACTGGACAAACTGACATTATCTCCCTTTTTTGAATGCTTTTTCCCCTCTGTTGTCTAGTAGTTATCAGCCCTCCTCACATTAGAAGCTGTCATATAGTGAACTACTGGGAAGTTTATTTATTCGGTCAGTTCCAGATCTTGCTCCCTGCTGGCTGATATATGAATGTGTATCACTGCAGGGTGTTCTATGTCCCCCCCCCCCCCGGGCTGCACATGCTTCCATTTGCACATTTGCATGCCTAAAGAGTTGTTGTCATTGACTTGGAATGTCAAGCCCATGTTCCCCATCCTATGGACACTTTCTTTTTTTTTTCAAAATATTTTATTAAGTTTTCCATGAAATGTAAAAGACAACAAATGACAAACAGTATTCTCATTCTAAGACAAATTATTAACAAACAAGGTAAAAAACTACTTACAATAAATACATAGGCCTGAAGCAAAACTGCAGATCACAGTTAAAATACACACGTTCTTTAGTGTAAGTATCATTTCAGAAAGAGCTGTGGTCCATTTGCAAAGTTTCAATAAGTGCTAAAACTTTTGTACAAGGATTATTAACAAATGTTTTTTTATAGATTCTAAGTTCTTTGGTCTTAGTTTCTTAAGACAAGAAATCCTCAGCAGTGGGTGGGCAGCTAGTTTTCCATCTTCTAGTGATGCATTTTCTGACGATAGCAAGTACTGACCATAGTAAATAGGAATTATTCTTATTCAAAAAGTAACCTTCATTCACATTGAAAAGAACTAATGATTTCAATAATAAGAAGGAATCAGTGAATAATGCTTTGAGAAAATTTTCTATGGACACTTTTGTCATGCAGACCTACATTTGTACGGAGCAATTTGTCCAGCCATAAAAAGAATTTCCTTCCCCATAGAATGGGCAAAGCAGTGAAAGCCAGTCACTACTCCCAGCTCTTCCAGCTCCGAAAATGCTAGTCAAACTCTGGTCATCTGTTTGCAGTCACGACTTCATCCCTCTGTACCACTGAGCTTGGTTAACTTCACTACCCTTTGGACCTGCAGATAATGCAGAGTTAAAATACATGTCACTGAAGTGACTTTTTCTGGCTGATATTACTTCTGGCAGAAGTTACGGGATCTAATGTGTAAGCCAATGTACTTGATATTCCACAATAAGAGAGTATCACGGAAGAGAAATCCACCTATCTTGCCCAAAGTAGTTTCTGCATTAGTTCTCAATTAATTAATTCAACTGCCAGTCTTTTATTCAAGCTATCAGAAATAATGGGGCCATAGTCTGTATCTCTTAGATGTAAACAGACAGCATTGATACTATATAAGTGCTAATGGTTTCAGGAAAAAACTGAGCAATGTTTTGCATTATTCACAAAATGAAAATAAGTCTAACAATCAGTAAGTGACTTATTTCTAAATGGTTGGTCCTCTGTTTTTTCTATAAAAAAATCAATAAAGCTCTGCAAGGCACAATAAAGAGATTATTCCGCTATAGTACTAGTTGTATCTGCAGCATATTTCAATAATGTTTCAGTACACATCATTTTAGAAATACCCCCAAGACTTTTGGTCAAACCTTCATAAAATACTACATGCTAAATGCAGACTCCAGGTTAGGACAGAATTTGAGATGACTGTTTTATAGGGGATCCTGTAACACAAACTCCGAGTTAGGACATTATTTGAGATGACTGTTTTATAAGGGATCCTGTGATGATTTACTGAATTATGAGGTTTCAACCCATTATGTAGCAAGACAGGTTAATTTTACCTCCATTTGACCTTGCAGATACAGCAGATTAAAATACCTGAAACTAAAGGGGCTTTTTCTGACTGATGTTGCTTCCAGCAGATATAATTCATACTTGCATACTGTAATCCGATTCCCAACATGCTTGATATTCCACAAAAAGGGAGTGTCATTTAAAAGAAATCCATCTTTCATGCCTAAGGCAATTTCAGCATTTGATCTTAATTAATTAATTCTACTGCCACTCTTTTATTCAAGCCATCAGAATGATCTGGAGCACAGTCTGCAACTCTTGGCTATACAAAGGCAGTTCATTACCACATAAAAGTACCTAATGGTTTCAGAAAAAAATGGTCAACATTTTGCATCATTCACAAAATGAAAAGACCTACCAGTCAGTAAGTGGATTATTTCTATGTGGTTGGTTCTCTGTGCTTTGCTATGAAAATAAAATAATTATCTGGAAGGCACAAATGGACATGCCTTCGCTGAAGGTTGGGCATCGGGCTGGCAACTCGGCACCATAAAAATCTATTGCAGACCGGAGTTCCGCTGTGGCGACCCCTAACCGGGAAAAGCCGAAAAGACAAACAAACAAACTGATAACTGTTTAAAATCATGGGACCTGCTTTACAGAGTTCCACGATATGGAGACTGAATTTACGAAAATAGGGACTTTATGTATATCAAGTTCAAGACTGCCATTTCTCACAAAACTCCCTTTTCTCTTGAGTTATGGCAAATATATGTGTGTGTGTGTGTGTGTGTGTGTGTGTGTGTGTGTGTGTGTGTGTGTGTGTGTGTGTGTGTGTGTGTCTGTGTGTGTGTATGTTTGGAAATACAGGTGGGTTAGCCCCCCAAATAATCTGGGGGTGCATGGGGGCTTGCTGCACTGTACAAAAGAAGTTTAAAGGAGAAAAGCAGTATTCCATATTCGCACTTCACCATTCTCCTGCATTTTTGATCTTTATTTCAGAATTTCAAATCCCGACATTTCAGTAGGGAGCCAATTATTCTACTAGGTCAGATCTACAGCATATTTTAGAAATGTGTCAGCACACAATATTTTAGGAACTTCTACATGGGCTTCTGATTCAACCTTCATAAAGCCCTACAAGCCAGATACATATGAACTGTCCAGGGGTAGGACAGATGAGATTTTGACATGGCTCTTCTGTTGGAGTTTCTGTAATTGTCCATCTCACAAGCATATGATAACAATGGGTAGAATCTACCCGAATATTATTTCTTGCCACTATGTTGACCCTCCCCAAGGAATAGTGTACAAATGTATACTAGGATACTTACCATAACAGTAGATTTTTGAGAAGAGGGCACTGATAATGTTAAAGATACCTTTCCTCTACAATACCTAATAATAATGCACTTCGTTTTCTTATAATCTTTTTATTATATTATTACATAGTTACCATTTTTGATGTTTTTAATTTAATTGTTTGAAGGACTATAGCTTACTACAATCACAAATCCCTGTGAAGGATGGATGGGGCTCAAAGAACTGAGGGAAGTGCTTTGCAATGATAACTTTATATGAGCTCCTTCTGCACCAACCAGGCTGTGATTATATGCTGGCATGCAACCAGTGTCAGACATCATTGTGACAGAAGAAGACACATAATGTAACTTTACCCAAATGCATGATTTACTATCAATGTCACCGCTTCTCAAAGATCTCTCTTTATGTTAAGTAGTCTTGCAAACAAATCTTCTTTCTCCAAGACCTTACTAATTAAACAAAGGCTGGAGATAGGGTGGTAATAGTCAAGGTCATCATAGTGTAGAAAGGAGTTCTTCAAAACTGGTGTGACTAAAGTCCACTTACAAGAAAATAGAGAGACACCTAATTCCAGAGAGGAACAGATGATCTTGTACAGGACAAGACTCAGTACAGGAACATAATGTATAGCAAGTCAGGATGATCAAGGATCAAAATGTCTGGTTGTCTAACATATCTCAGACACCAATGAAATAAACTCATTGTAATAGGTAAATTAAACTCAGACCATGACATGACAGTAATAATAAATGGACTATAACAGGTCACTTGAAGTACCTTGAGCACAACACTCAGGCCTGCTAGAGGCAAGGCAAGCTGTGAAAAGCCAAGTGGCAAGTTAGCAATCAACTGATGAAAGTACCATCTGACTATCAAGAGACTGAGTTTCTCAGCTACCCAGAAGAGTGCTGCTGGTTAGTTAGCTGTGGCAGAAATCTCTCTGGATAGGAATATGAGTTATTGTGGGTTTCTTCTGCTTACTACAGAGTGGAGTGCTCATCTAGACTTAGCTTGACCACGAAAAGACAGGAATGGCGCCAGCAGCACAGCAAACTGTCCCTGGTTTTATACACAAACAAAGCTCATGATCATACCAAGGCTCATGAGCCACACAGTGGACCAGATTAGCAGGACAAGAGGAGGTGAGGTCCAGAGAGAGTCAAGGCTGCTGTACATGGAGACTAGCCAAGTGGATCGGTGACAGTGAGTTTAGTAAGTGACTAACCCCAAGCAAAATGAGAACCTTTGGGGTGGCAAGTTTGTAACTACTGCAGTAAATCAGTTCAAGATCAGGGGAAGTCATCCAGTGAAGTTCTACCACAAAATGCACCAGGCAGTTATTGGCTCAAGAGATTGGGTGCATCACCAGGCCAGTGGCTACTCAGAGTAGGAATACCAAGTCCAAGCTGTGTCCAAAATGATGAGTTGTTCATGTATAAAACTTGAACACCTTCCTAATGTAGGGGAATTCTATAACAAGAGCCATTCACTGACCTGAGTTAAAGTAAGTGAGAAGCAGACAGTTTGAGTTAGTTTAGACTGACTCAGCATAGAAAACTGTAAATTTCCTGAGGAATATCCTCATGCAATCAAGTGGGAAGAAGCTGAGAAACTGTTCAAAGTCTGCCCTTCCACCTACGAAATACTCAAAGTGTTTGACTGTTCCACCTACACCTTAGGACAAATACAGCATATACAGTCAAAACACCTCTACCCACTCTTATAATGCCCAAGCACAGGCACAGAATACCACAGAACCTGGTCAGCATAGTCAATTCCAAAGCTAGTTCAAACTTATCACCATGCTAAGCTCTTTGTTCACAAGCCAGGCTGTAATTCTACAGCATATCAGAAACAATATCCAGAGTTTTGTGGACAGACCTAGCAGTGCAGTACACCACTTGCATGCAGACCAAGGGAGAGCAGGTTCTCTCCATCTGCCCACAGGTATTACAGGTATAACCAGAGGTATATCATGATACAGAACTGTAAACTATTTCACTTTATGGTAGTGATAAGAGACCAAGACCACTAGCCACATATGTGCTTGTAGCCCCAGTATCTCATGCAGGCATCACAACCTTTCCTATGCTTTTTAAGTATATAATGACTCCAGTACACAATGAAGTCTTGTCTGAAAAGATGAAAACATCCAAAGGGGTGAACAGCCATAACAAGTTCCTCATCATCTAGCATTTTAAAATGCATTAGTGAGTTTAAATGAGTAAAGAACTGAATGGGTTCAGTTATAAAACAAAGTTGAAAAGAGTAAGCAACCATATAAATACAAACAGCAAAGAACACCTAGGTAGCAAATCTTAAAAAAATAATAGAATACCGAGATTCAGCAAATAAAAGCAGATCAAATAAGAAAGTATTATATTAAATCATGGACTAAAACAAGTACTGAATAAAATAATAAATTAATTAAAATATAAAGTGAAACAAAGGGCCAGACCTTAAGTAAAAAAAATATTCTGACAAACTAGAACAAAGGGTTAGTCCACCTAGACCTTCTTAGTTGGAAAATAACAAAGAATCCTTAAAATGGTAAACTACTGACATATTGATGACAAAGTCTTTGCAGGAAACCTGGGTAAAGTTTAAAATTTTAGGAATACATATTACTGAACAAAATAGTTTCTGTAGTAAGAATTTCAGTTTATACAGGGCATTCCTGTTGTGAAGAAGTGTTGCATTTTGGGTTACTCAGTGGTTAATTTTAATTATATATTATACTTCAGAGATCTGTGAAACATATCTAGCTTCCTGTTCAAACTGGTCATGAACAGTCTCACATAATAGCTGTCTTTCCTGTGTTGTAGCTTTTCTAGCTACTAAGTTGTTACACACACTAATTTTGTTGTTGCTCTTGGTCTCTTGAAGTTTGGACTCCTTATTAAAGCTGCTAACTCCTTTAAGCTGTTTGGATTTGTTTTTTTATGTTCACTAATAGCACATACCTTCAAGGATTCTGTGTATTGTGCCTAGGGAATTACTCAGCAAAAGTTATAGGGATCCCTCATTGAGCACAATGTCATGGCAGAATTTACATGCTGCTTGAAACTCAGTACCTCTAAAATTCATTCATTTTTCATCAATTGTTCAGACAAAAACTTCAAGATTCAGATTTTTTTGCAAAAACCCATTCTACTTATGCAAGATCAAAGGTGCTGTCACAGCCAGTAGAAAATTCCTCTGATGTATGGCTCCCACTTCTACTGAGACAGTAAATTTATTTTTCTATACTGTTTATTAAATCCTTATTTTCTGGTTAACTAAAGCCACAGAGTTCTGATATAAAATCACTAATGTATGACCTGGAAAGTGCCAAAGACCTTGGATGCTCCCCCTTTTCACAAAAATGCATGAGGGCAACAGTAACTTCATTTCCAAAATTAACATGTACATCCTATAGTGGATTTATCCATATGTGACGTAGAAACGTTGATACAAAACAATTACTGGAAAATCAGCATGCACCTTCACAGAAAACATCTGTCTGTATTTATTTTTTTATTTAACATTTGTTTACCAAGAAAGTCTGACTTGGAATGAAGCCAATTTTCACCAGCGGCCCAGGGAGAAACACTCCAGACACATGTCTTTGTAACATGGGAGGAAACCTGAGTACCCGGAGAAAACCCACAGGACCCCAAGGAAGACATGCAGACTGCACAGAAGGCAATGCAGCCGAGAATCAAACCAGAGAACCACTTGCTGTAAGGCGATAACACTACCGCTGCACCACTGCACGAACTTACAAAACTTATCCAGGTGCAGTCCTACAGACCTACATAAGTATACTGCAAAACAGTTCAGTATCCAAGCTTTCAAAGTGTTGAATTTATGTTGTTAAGTTTGCATTACTTTTGTCCCTGCCTTTGCTGCTTGTTTGACCTGGGGCATGTGATACTTTATTTGTATTATTAGTGTTGTGCTTATCTATATTCTTCTTGTTCTTATTGGCCTGGGTCATGGCTAAAAAGGGTCATCTGTCCAACTCATGCACCTGGACATCTGATAAGTAAATAAATATTGTGTACAATGTAAACAGACCACCAGATTCATGTGGTTTGAAGAAAATGTGTGCCAGAGTAATATGTATTCCTCCTATTAAGTCCCTGATATGTTTCTTTATTCTAGACATCTCATCAGAAGACATCACGTTTTCATTCTTCTTTGGATAATCTGTACTATTCCTCATTTTCCTTTGCATGAAATTTTGCCCTGTGGTGCAGATACTTAAATGGGTTTGGTATTTTTCTGTCAAGGCCTGTTGTTTTGTGGTTAGCTGACATGTTAAAGACACTAAGTATTATATGTACTGATGAACTGGTATTCTTTGAAGCACTGATTTTACAGTTTAGTGGTTCAGATTTGTATATAATCAGAGACCTGAACAATTTGTCTGTACACTACATTTTCAAGTCACTATCTAGATATGTCTCAGATTTCAGGGTGGTTAAAAGTATCATGCAAGCACACAGAGAAATTCCACGGAAAAACATATCATGTAGGCCGTTTTTGATTTAAATGACCATATATGTAATGCTCATTTTTCTTATATTTTTACAAAAGTCTATGTTTGCACATAGAGAGAATGTGTAGTGCTTATGCAAATGCTTTGATAGCTGCCATTTTTCAGCCAAGCCTTAGTTAGGCTTAGCAGAAAAATGGCAGCTGTAATTCTAAACATTATACCTCCTTTTCTGTAATTAAACTATTTAAGACTGTAAAACACGTGCTGCCAGTAACAGAACAGCCAGGGTAGGAAAATGTTGTCACATCAGTAATTAATAGTTCCGATGCTATATCACAATGCATGTTACAGACGCAACACTTCTACTTAAAGTTATTTTGCAATCCCCTGAAAGTAAATAAACTTTTGTGACATTTCTCAAATAATTTAATGGTCATGTATTTATTTTAGTTTTATCTATCCCTCTGTTCGTTAAAATCAAACTATTGGAACTGCAGTTATGATCACACTAAAATCAGAAAAGTAACAGAAAAGTAATTGTGTGCAGATCATCTGACTATCTTTTTAACACTCTTTGCCTTTTCTCCTTGAAACCCAATACAGAAATGAGATATCCTGCTGAATAAAACAGAAGATTTCTGATATGGTTTAACCTCAACAAAAGACACAACATGCTTGATGCAGTCATATGCCTTATTAATTAATGATAGCTTTATTTAAATCCAACAGCTGCAAACTGGTACTATGAATAATTATTTCCTTATGTACAGAAATGTGGGACTGGAAGCTGTGTAATAGTTATTATCTTCCCAATATACACTGTTTCTTTTCAAAGATCCAGTCTTTATCAAATCAGCATTTCAGGTGGAACATACATTAATGCATCTTTAAATAAAATAGTAAGATTATAGATACACTACAGATGGTGAAAAAATTTCTCTAAAGTGCTTCAGCTTTTCGACTACTGATTAGTAATTTTCAGTTCCAGAAATTTTGTGTTTCTTATGTAATATCACTGCCTATATGAAAGACGTATCTGTGGTCTGGGACCCTCTTAACTTTGTATGACAGGAAAGAAGCAGATCATTTACATGATAGTTATCCCTTCTACCACCCAGCTTATGTAAAGTTTAATTTTAGTAAAAGGCTATCTGCTGCATTATTTTTGCCAGACCTTCCCTTCACTCAGCAAGCTGCCATTTGGAAACATTCTGGTACGAAACATAAAACAACCCAGCACAGACCAAAGAGAAAGATACCTTTATCTACCCCAAGATTTATTTACAATGAGAATTTTCTTTTTCAGCTACAGTCGTCCCTTCATGCAGAGGGTATGAAGCTATCATGTAAAGGATTTATTTAAGACATATTAAAATACACATCAGCAGGCAGCATGTTGGGACAGCACTTAGCATTGTTGTCTTGCAGTGCTTGCTTTTCCTGTTTAGTTCTCAGCTGACATGCTTTCTGTGAGGAGTCTGCACTTCCTCTGTGTCTTCAAACACTTGTTTGGTGTCTGGTGTCTTCCCATATCCCAAACATGAGCTGTAGGTGAATTGGTAATCCTCCAACTTGCCCTTAAATGCATGTGTCATGTGTTAAAAGGTGTATTTGTGCATCCTGAGATGAGCTGGTACCCCATCTAGGATTACTTTTTGCCTTGCATCTACAGAATGCTGGTGGAGGTTCTAGTTCACCCTGTGGCCCTGAACTGGTTTAAGTGGGTAATCAGAAAATGAAAGAATAAAATCTATATCATTCTATCAGGTGCAACCCACAATTTGTGAATTTGCAGGAAGATTTTTCTATACTCCACTGATTGCTCAAAATAAATTAATTTATATAAATTATCTTTACGAAGAGTCATGCCAAAGTGCTTACAGCATAAATTAGGTTTTTACTTTACAACATGATATTTTACTCTTCTTTCACACTGAGAAAGAGCTCATTGTACTCAGACCTAAATTTTTTGTGTCCCCTCATCTCCATGTGTAGCCTTACAATATGATTTATTTATGTATTTCTTTATTTAGCATTTGTTTACCGGGAAGGTCCAACTGGGTCATAATGAAAACATTTTCAGCAGTGGGCTGGGAAAAAAAGCTCCAGATTACATATAAATAAGTACAATCTTTATACAAACAAGTTAAAATTTACAAGAATTACAAATACATGCAGGTGAGAAATAAACATGAGACTTTGTAGACTATTTACAAATTGCTTGAATTTACAGTTAAGAGGGTACATTGATATGAGGTAGAAGGTAATTGTTAAAGTAACCAATATAGATGTGATAGTAAAATGATACAGAGTGAAAGGAGCACAGATGGTTAGAGTAAAGGAGAGTTGCAGTCAGGTCTAGTCTGTAGTAGAGATTAGCCTGGGTCAGAGCAAGAGCACATCCAAGAGTTGATCATGAGTTGTTTCAGTACAGTTTTGAAGCTAGGTAGGTTGGTAATAGTTATCACAGTAAGTGGGAGCGCGTTCCATGCTTTTGCAACACAGTGTGAGTAGAGGTTTTGTCCAGCTGTCTTGGAGGGCTTATGTACAGAGAGAAGTTCTTTTTCTGTAGACCTAAGTGTCCTGCTTGGGTTGTAAGGAGTGATGATTTTTCTTAGGGCTGGGCAGGCAGTAGTTTTTAGACTAAGTTATAGGGTGTAAGAAGTTGGGTATATAGTAGGTAGTTGCGGAATGCTGGCCAGTCAAGTTTTTTTAGTGACAAGCAGTGATGGGTTCTAGTTTTTGTGTTGGTGGCAAACATGGCCACTTTATTATAGCACTGTTCCATTTTGGATCTAGAGGAGCTCTTTAGATTGGTAAGTGCTGGAGCACTGTAAAGCAGGGAGGGCAGAAGGAAAGTTTTGGTAAAAGTGGTTTTAGATGAAGAAGTGAGAGTGTGCGCTTCTTTCTAAGTGTGCTAAGCTTCTGATTTTTTTTTTTATGTTTTGTTGACTGTGAAGATCGAACCGAAAGTGATCATCTACTACAACACCCAGTAATTTAGTGTGGTGGACAGTTTCAATGGTTGTGTTGTCAGCAGAGAGAATTTTGAAGTTGTTTAGATTAGTAGTGCTGCTCTTTGGTATAAAGAGGAGTAATTTACTTTTTTTGGTGTTGAGGAAAAGCTGGCAGTTGGTAAGCCAAGATTCGACAGCAGAGAAACTTTGTTGAGTATCGAGGAGAAGCTGTGGTGAGTGTGAGAGGTGCAGATTATTGTGGAATCATCAGCATAGTGGTTTAGTGTTCCACAAGCAGATGCAGTACAGAGACCATTAGTAAATATATTGAAAAGAAAGGGCCGTGGGATGGATCCCTGTGGAACTCCCGTGACGTTCACTAGAATGGGAGAGATCACATTTGCCCGTTCTACAGATTGTTTCAGATTGTGTAAGTAGCTATGGAACCAGTTTAGTGTTGGTGGGGTAATTCCTAGGCTAGAGAGCTTGTTCAGAAGTAAAGAGTGAGACATTGTATTAAATGCCTTTGAGAAATCAGGAAATAGTGCAGATATATAAACTAGAGTCTCTAGCTCTGTTTACTATGTCGGTGAAGGTTACGAGTGCTCTAGTTGTGCTGTGGCCAGGATGAAAATCATGCTGTGTGTTTGTGAGGAGGTTGTAATGCTGTAGGTAATTCATTAGTTGAATATAAATACATTTTTCCAGTATTTTAGCAATGGGGAAAGTATGGCTATGGGTTGAAAGTTTGTAAGTTCCGTGGAGTTACCACCTTTGTGAATAGGGATGATATGGGGCTTTTTCCAGATACTGGGTACTTGGGACTCAGATATAGATCAGTTGATCAAGATATTGACAGGGTATGCTATGGAGTCAGCTGCAAGTTTTAGGTATATAGGTGGGAGGTTGTTGGCAGAGGCAGAGCAGGGTTTAAGTTTGTGTAGTAGTTTTTTTATGAGGTTTGTAGGTACTGGTTGAAGGGTGAAAGTGGGATGTTTCTCAGAAGGTGGTTGTATTATTGAGCATGTCAAAGCTGTATTCTTGGCCATAATGGTGCATCAAAGACCTACACCCTACTGTTAGTTAAGAGGGATTATGTTAGAAGGTATTTCCAGGAGGGTGACTGGGAGTGAGAAGGGGTATAAGCAGGAGATGAATTTGTCAGCCAAAAGATTTGCTATACCTCCTGGTTCCGTGAACATCGATCAATTTACCAACAATTCAGCACACTGTTTTGTGCTGCCTTTGAGGTTTTGGACATAGCTAAAGAAGGCTTTATGGTTCTTCTTGGCCTAGGATGCTATCTTTACCTCAAAAGTTTCTTTGTTGGACTCAATTAGTCCTCTTAGTTGTCTATTCAGATGAAAGAGGTTTTACTTTTTTTGGTGTTATGCTTCCTAATTTTAACTATGACTTTTTTCTTTTGTTGTACACCCTGTTTAATTTTGTATTCCACCAGGGTGGTTTGTTTTTTGTGTAAGTTTAAGGCTTACTTCTGGAAGGCACAGCAGCCTGTATACAATCATTGACATGATTGTACAGAGCTTTGGGAATAATTCCTTATAAGCTGCTGTATTACATGGGTTTGGAGGGGGCATAATTAAAGGTAGTTTCCCTTGGAGTAGTTTCTAACTGTTACAGGGTTACTGGGGTTACAGAATCAATTCTTATTTTGAAAGAGACTACTTTGTAATCTGACCTTACCAGAGAGGACACGCACTGGGGGGGGGGGGGGTGCAGCATTCTCCCAGATTTGTAAATACCAGGTCCAGTATGTTTGTACCCCTAGTAGATGCATGCAGTATCTGGTCCAGGGTGTTTGCATTTACAAAGTCCGAGTCTCTGTGGGTGCATATTTATGGCTGTATAGGATTCCCAGTTTATATGGGGCAATTAATGTCCACTACGAGTATGGTATTTGGTTGAATGGTGTCTCCAATAAATTTAAGTATGAGCTGTGGGCTTCATTGGACATAAAGGATGCCTTATAGCTTGTTAGGATATGGTACGGGACTTTGTCTATGGTAGTTTGGATATAGGGGAACTCCACTGCATCATCCTGTTTAACCTCCCTACAGGAATACTTGTTATTGGTGTAGCTCAAGACACTTCCACCTTTTGTCCCTCTCAGTGCAGTTGCTGGAGTAAATGTGTGGATGGCACTGAAGCCTCACACTGCTAGGGTACTCTCTGAGACTTTATAAACCATGCCTCTGAAACTGCACAGATGTCTGCATTCTCCAAAGTGAGGAGAGCTTGGAGGGAGTGCAGCACCTTGCTTAGACTCCTGGCATTGAGCAGTAACACCTTTTGATTTCTTTGGATAGTGTTTGCTACGTTGGAAGGTTTATCAATTTGGCATTGCCTAAAAAAAAGTTCTATTGGTGTAGGACAATGTTTTAGTCAATATTCAGAAGCCTAGAGGGGACAGGTACAGACCATGATTTCCCATGTTGACAAATATTATATCACCCTGCAATGATACCAAAAACCAAGAGAATTGTTAAAGTCAACCATCTTCTGTTCATATTGTGGCATCATCCTTGGTGATGGTAGAATGCTGCTCAATGCCAAGCATGGAATACTTTCATAAAATCGACAGGTTCGAACATTGAAGCTCAGAATACTGACCACACAAGCCAGAAACATGCAACAGTGAAATAACTAAAACTGTCTTTGCAGGAGGGACAAGAACCCCCTCTGCACCCCCAAAACCCTCTACTAATTATATACACCAACTCCAATACAGCACTACAGTGGGGAAAGGGGAAAAAGAGTTCCTGATGTACTGTGACTTACCTAACATGCTACTGGCTATTTGGTACTATTAAAAAGCTGGTAACACCATACTTTCACTAGTGTATTTCGACTTTGTGTGGTTGATGTCCTCAGTTTCGATATCTGAAGCTGTCGATTTTATGAAAGTATTCCCAAGGCACATAGCAGTCTATGACACATAGTCCAAGAGCTCCATAATGTCTGTCTTCACATAGTCTAGAAAGGTATGCCTGAAATAATTTACACCTACATAGATAATAACTGAATCATACTTGCACCTGTGGTGCAGTGACTTGAGTTCATGCATAACTTGCCAGATCCTAGCCCCTGACAGGCAACTGACCATTATGCTCTCCTTGTTCAGCCTGGTAAGTAGGGCATCAGTATGTTGTACAATGGAGTCCCCTATGCCTAGAGTCCTGGGTAGTGTACCGGCTTGCCTTATGGGCTTGGTAGTCGAGGCTCCACTTGGAGTGGCTATATGTGCACCATTAGGTGCTGTTTCTGTTGAGGTTTGCTTAGGATAATTTTTGCAGGTGGAATGTCTATGACATCTTTGGGTTTTTCTTGAAGAATGCATTTAAGTGAAATAGCATAAATAGGTCTATGTGGTGGGGTGTGTACTATGTGTGGTGGGTATATTGCATGTTTCTGACAATCAAATTGCTATTATGAGTGTTTGTACACAAGAGTTACCTTCAGAGGCATTGTGTATAAACATCTCTTGCACGCATTATTTGTTTCTTTGAGGATTAAATGGTTGTTAGTGAACATTAGACAATTGTTACACTGCCTTAATATATCCAGATTCACAAAACTGGCTGCAGAGAAATTGGAAAAGTGCCATCCATGATGTCAGGTCCTTTATTCGGTGAGCTACAAGGATGTGGTGAACAAAGGGTTAACAGTGGGCAGACTAAGGGTGCTTTTGGGGCTACAGATTAGACTAGGCTATATAATACTAAACTCAAGGGGCAATGCTCTTCAGCACACAAACTTTCTGCTCTGTGCTACTCAATGTGCAAAGTAGTTACTCTATCCTCACTGAGTTACTGGCACAGTTTCAGATGTCATTTTATAGACTTTTACAATGGACATCACATCCACTCTGCAAAAAATGTTAAATGTGCCACAGACAGTACTAACCAATTAAGCAGCCTCTGCCTACTGAACTGCCTATCTAAAATAACTATATCTGAAGCTGAACGTACAATCCCAAAGTATAGCCTCCACCCTTCATACATTCCTACAGGCTGACAAAGAAACAGAATGTGTGGCTCATCGTCTGGTGTGCTTATACTTCCACAACTGGGACTGCACAAACCCTTAGAGATTTAACCTCATGAAGGGTTGGGGAAGAACTTCTGAACTACTTTAATTCATCCTCTTGAGCTCATCAAGTTTTGGGGGGTCACATAATCAAATATAACACCAAACCAATAAAACAAATTATTTTTGGAAATTAACTGATTCTATGCCAATTTATATTCTAAAAATGAAATGTAATTTGTACATGCCACATAGTGTCACCTGGCACAACTTAGCATGTCTGTGTACTATGAAGCATGATATAGCTTTGCCCTGGACATATAAGTGTGAAAACCAAAGGCCAAAATGTGTGCTCATGTACATTGTGCTATGTGGTCATCATGTTGTATGCTATCAAGCCAGGAGATTTTTAGACATTTATACTGCTATAAATCATATATTACATTTGCAAACCTTAGCTGAACTGTTGACACAGACAGATATTTAGCAGCACCCCAGTGGATTTCAGCCAAATCTGAAATCCATTCCCATCACCATAGTCTGTGGCCTTGGTTGAAATATGGCTACTTTGCACCTGCAAATTCTAATACAAATAGGAAAAATGCCATTAAGAACTAGCAGCTCAAAATTGCTTCTTGGAGTATACATTATAGCTATTTTATGTGGACTCACTTCTCAGAACTATAATTGGAATGTGCTTGCAAGTATGCATTGAGGGTACAAAGCAGAAAGCCCAGCTGATGGGTTCTTTTCTGTGGAAGCTGTGCAGTTTCATTATGCTGCTGTGATTTAGTAGAATGCAAGAGGAAACCTCTTTCTATAGTACAAAGCATAAGAAGTGATTAATCTGCACAGCTTTTCATATGTACCTTATTTCCATATCTGGCTTGGCCACACATCTGTTCTGTAGTCCTCAGACATGCTGTTTTGGGGTGCTGGCATTCTTCTTTAACTCCACCTATTTCCTCTTCTTCTTGAGGTGCTAGAGCGCTGAGTAAGTCCTTACACTCTTGTGCTTTCTCTTTCCAGTCAACTTCCAGGTCTTCAGCCTGGTCTCTGTTGGCCAGAGAGCCTTCTCTGGTCACTGCTTGCAGATGATTGTGGCAACCAATGGTTTATGCTATGGGCCGGCAGCTTCACTGGGGATGACTTTGCAGTCATCTCTCTTGCTGAGCAATATTTTGGCCACCATCAAGATTTTTTCCAGAAAGGAGTCTATAATAGCCAGCTGGCATAATAGTTAAGGACTTTGCTTCCCATGCACAAGTAAAGGTTCACTTCTGACCTCCAGACAATGCCTTTTTGGAGTTTGCATATTCCCCCTGTGCTTCTTTGGGGTTTCTCCCACCACCAAAACACATGCTGAGTGGTTCCATCTCAAACTCACCAAAGAATAGAGCTGTGGGCAGCAGCACAGACTCTTCACAGTGCCCTAGTATAAGGGAAAGACTTGTATAGACTAACTGCTTTGGGGCTCTGCTGTGGTGAGCTGTACCTTCAAGTTAGGAAAACACGGATCACAGACTGCGCAGTGTGGCAGGGCTAGCCACTCTATGGTGCAAAACGTTGCTCTAGGTGATTCATTCATGTTGACTAATTTCACCAAATGGGTACGGATATTTGCGGTGATAAGTGGGTTGAGGACCATGCCTACTCTGACCTACACTAGAGACCCATGCTAATGATGAGAGGGGTTTATGAGCCTCTAGTAGCCAATGTGTGCCCACCATAAAGCCCAGCAGCCCTAGGTCAATAAGCTATTGGCCATCTGGTGTCTAGTTGCCCAGCTAGGGTTACCTGGATAGCTTTGTTGAATGAAAGATAGACATTATTCCAATCAAACTGTCAAACATGAACTACAAATTGCTACACTGAATGCAGATTTACTGATAAGACAGAGCTTGGAAGTAGATGACATGATGGTAAGGAGGAGTCTGGACATCCTATGTATCCAGGAGACAAGATGGAAAAGCAGTGTGGTAGTGTGGTCCAGACACTACTTCTTAGGAGCAGGATAGGCTAGAGATGATGTGGGAATTGTGGTGAGGTTGAAGCTTCAGAAGACAGTGAGGGATGTCATCAGAATTAGTGAAAGAGTTTTGGCAGTCAGACTCCAACCTAATGATAGGGCAGCATTCATAATCTCAGCCAATGCACCACAGCAGGACTGTGATAGTGAGGAAAAGAGTGCATTCAGATAGCAGTTGTAGGACCTACTGGATAAAGCAGGACAAAATGGACAGGTGTTGATAATGGGTGACTTGAATGCACATATTGGGACTATCAGAGTAGGAAATGAGGGCTGCCTGTGTCCACACTGGTGGGGCAACAAGAATACAGAAGAAGAGGCCATTCTAGACTTCTGTCTGGCAAATGGCTTGATAGTAGTCAACACATGATTCAGAAAGAGAGACAGTCACAATATCACATATAAGAGTGCCAATATGCAATTCATGTAGAATTCCTCCTAGTGAGGAAAGGGCACCGGGGTAGAACCAGCTATTGCAAAGTCATCCCCACCAAAACAGTTGGCCCAGAGCATAAACCACAGGTTGCCACAATCAGCTGCAAGCCATGGTCAGAGAGGACTCAAAGGTCAACAGAGACCTGGCTGAACACTTGGAAACTGACTGGAGAGAAGGCACAACATTTCAAGGAATTACTCAGGGTTCTAGCACCTCAAGTAGAAGAGGAAATAGGTGGAGTTGAAGAAAAATGGAGGTGGCTTAAAACAGCATGTGTGATGACTACAGAACAGATATGCAGGCAAGCCAAGTATGAAAATAAGGTACATATGGAATGCAGAGGTCCAGAAAGTCATCAAAGAAAGGTGTGCAGGGTGAAACGGGAGAAATTACTCCTGAGGGTAATCATAGCAGTGTGGAGAGAGAGAGGTGTATCCAGATGACTGGAGAATATGCATAATAGTGCCAGTGTTCAAGAACAAATGGGACATTCACAAATGTGGGCAGCCTAGAGGTATCAAGCTCCAATTGCAGTGCATGAAAGGTCTGAGAGGTTGACTGACAAATACACAGAAAAGGAAAAAGATGGGAGATGAGCAGTTTGGATTCAGATCAAATGCAGCTCAACTGACTCAATGTTATGAGAAATATAGGTAGAATTAATGCAAAATATGTACAAAGACCCAATGACTCAAGTATGAACAGTGTTCAATCTCACAGAGTAGTTCCCAGTGAGAATGGGTGTGCATCAGGGTTAATCTCCGAGCCCACTGCTGCTTGACTGGTGAAGGACTACATTAGCAACCATTTTGGAGGGGACAGATCAGCAAAGTTGCTGTATGCAGACAATGTGGCATTACAGACAGATTCTGAGCAAGAACTTCAGCAAAGGATAGGGGAATGGAATGCAAAACTGAAGGCACATGGAAGGAGACTGAGTACAGATTAGGCAGCTGTAATGGCAGCAAATTGAGGAAATCAAAAGAAGCTGAGAACTGAGATAGAAGGGAAAATAGTGGAACAGGTAAACAGCTTCAAGTATCTGGAAGGGGTGGTTGAGATGAAGGGAAGACTGAATGAGGAGGTCAAAGCTAGAACCAGAGGGCTGCTGTCAATGGTTACAAAGTTTCAAGTGTAATATAGGACAGAAGAATGCCAAAGAAGCTGAAAAGTAAGGTGTACAAAACAGTGTTACTGCATGGTACAGAAACATGGCCTGTAAAAGTACAGCAGTTGAGGTAGCTAGAAGTGATGGTGATGAATTATCTGAGATGGGTGGTAGGATGCACACTGTGGGACAGACAAAGTTGTGAGAAAATAACAGCAGAGCCAAAATAGCTCCAATTGCAGAAAAAGTCAAACGGAACAGATTACAGTACTTCGGGCACATATCCGTAAAAGCATAAGACTGTCTGGTGAAGAAGATTTGGGACAGACAGGAAGAAGGCAAGAGGAAATGAGGATATCCAGCAAAGAGATGGATGAACTGTGTGAGAGAAGACCTGCAATAGTTAGGCATGAGTATCTAAGAAGGTAAGAGAGTGGCATTGAACTGAGAGAGAGAGAGACTGAGAGAGAGAGAGAGACGGCAACAGTTGATACAACACCTCAACCCCATGTTGAAAGGTAGTCCTCATCTCCTGTTCTGTCTGTCCCAGTATGTTTATTTGGGTCACCCATTATCAACACCAATTCACATCCTGCAACTGCTGTCGAAATGCACTCTTTTCCTTAGTATTACAACAACTATGAATACTGCCCTATCATTACACTGAGGTGTGATTGCCATGTGTCTGTCACTAATTAAGTATTACAACAATTATGAATACTGCCCTATCATTACACTGAGGTCTGATTGCCATGTGTCTGTCACTAATTAAGTATTACAACAATTATGAATACTGCCCTATCATTACACTGAGGTCTGATTGCCATGTGTCTGTCACTAATTAAGTATTACAACAATTATGAATACTGCCCTATCATTACACTGAGGTCTGATTGCCATGTGTCTGTCACTAATTAAGTATTACAACAATTATGAATACTGCCCTATCATTACACTGAGGTCTGATTGCCATGTGTCTGTCACTAATTAAGTATTACAACAACTATGAATACTGCCCTATCCTTACACTGAGGTCTGATTGCCATGTGTCTGTCACTAATTAAGTATTACAACAATTATGAATACTGCCCTATCATTACACTGAGGTCTGATTGCCATGTGTCTGTCACTAATTAAGTATTACAACAATTATGAATACTGCCCTATCATTACACTGAGGTGTGATTGCCATGTGTCTGTCACTAATTAAGTATTACAACAACTATGAATACTGCCCTATCATTACACTGAGGTCTGATTGCCATGTGTCTGTCACTAATTAAGTATTACAACAGTTATGAATACTGCCCTATCATTGCACTGAGGTCTGATTGCCATGTGTCTGTCACTAATTAAGTATTACAACAACTATGAATACTGCCCTATCATTACACTGAGGTCTGATTGCCATGTGTCTGTCACTAATTAAGTATTACAACAATTATGAATACTGCCCTATCATTACACTGAGGTCTGATTGCCATGTGTCTGTCACTAATTAAGTTTACAACAACTATGAATACTGCCCTATCATTACACTGAGGTGTGATTGCCATGTGTCTGTCAGTAATTAAGTATTACAACAATTATGAATACTGCCCTATCATTACACTGAGGTGTGATTGCCATGTGTCTGTCACTAATTATTACAACAATTATGAATACTGCCCTATCATTGCACTGAGGTCTGATTGCCATGTGTCTGTCACTGATTAAGTATTACAACAATTATGAATACTGCCCTATCATTACAATGAGGTCTGATTGCCATGTGTCGGTCACTAATTAAGTATTACAACAATTATGAATACTGCCCTATCATTGCACTGAGGTCGGATTGCCATGTGTCTGTCACTAATTAAGTATTACAACAATTATGAATACTGCCCTATCATTACACTGAGGTCTGATTGCCATGTGTCTGTCACTAATTAAGTATTACAACAATTATGACTACTGCCCTATATTTACACTGAGGTCTGATTGCCATGTGTCTGTCACTAATTAAGTATTACAGCAATTATGAATACTGCCCTATCATTGCACTGAGGTCTGATTGCCATGTGTCTGTCACTAATTAAGTATTACAACAATTATGAATACTGCCCTATCATTACACTGAGGTCTGATTGCCATGTGTCTGTCACTAATTCTAATTCTGAAACCTCTCCCTCACCACAATTCCCACACCATTTCTAGCCTGTCCTCCTCCTCCTGAATACTAAACTCTATATCCCAAGCCAAGTGGCTTTGCTGCATAGGATGTCCAGCCTCCTCTTTACCATCATGTCATCCACTTCCAAGCTGTGTTCCATCATTGAACTTACATTGAGTGTAGCAATTCTTAGTTCATGTTTGACAGGTTGATTGGTTTTATCTCCAGCTTTTGCCAGGTGACCCAAGCTGGACAACTGGACACTGGATGGCAGTAGTTTATTGACCCTGGACTGCTTGGCTTTATGGTGGGCATACACTGGCCAATAGAGGGACACACACCCCTCACATTATTAGCATGTGTCCCTGGCATAGGTTGGAGTAGATCAGGTCCTCAAACCACTTATCACTGGCAAATACCCATGCTCATTTAGTGACATTATCCAATATGACCGAATCACCTAAGGCCATATTTTACACCATCAAGTGGCTAGCCCTGCCATGGTGCACAGCCTGTGATCCATGTTCTTCTATCTTGAGGATACACTGCTCACCACAGTAGATACCAAAAGTGGTTATTATGTACAACTCTTCCCCCTATAGGGCACCATGTAGAGTCTGTGATGCTGCTCATAAATCCATTCTTGGGTGAGTCTGAGATGGAAACCTTATAAAGATACAAGGAGAACATGCAAACTCCATTCAAGCATTGGCCAGAGGTCAGTATTGAACATTGTACCTTGTGCATGGGAGACAAAGACCTTGACCATTATGCCATCTGGACTAAAGCTCAAGAAAGTAGTGAAAGCACAAGAGTTCAAGGAAATACTCACTGCTCTTGCACTTCAGTTGGAAGAGGAAATAGGTGGAGATTTTGAAAAAAAAAAAAAAAACAGTTGTACAAGTTGCACTTACCATAACAGTAGATGTTCAAATTCCTCACTGCTGCTCTAGCCTTTGGCTACTTGGGTTGTATTCTGTTCAGGATAAAACTGGCAGCTTCACAAAGTTCTAGCTCCCTCCCAGACCTACATTCTGACTGCTGATTGGTTAACTACTTGAAGGGAAATCATCAGTCAGAGTGCAGACAGCTTTAGGACTTTCTTACCCATGGAGAGAGAGACTGGGCTTACTCATCCTGAATGTCTAAAAGATATAAACAGAAACAAATAACTTTATATTCCAACAACTAAGCATATACAGAAGTGACATGATGGAGGATGGGTGTGGCTACTGTAGCAGTGAGGAATTCAAACATCTACAGTTATGGTAAAAGCAACTTACACAACGATATTAAGTTCATCATTCCCACTGGCTATTTGGGTAGATTAGCAATGCCTATCCAACCAAGGAGGAGGAAGTATAAAGATCCAGGAGCCAGTGGATAGTGATCCTAGCAAAGCCATGCCTGGACTTGAGAAAGGAATCTATTTTGTAATACTTTGTAAGAGTATGTACAGAAGACCACATAGCTGTCTCAAGAATGCTGCTAGAGTCTACCCCTTTCCAGTATGCAATCAGAAGTCAAGGCTCGAGTAAAATGTGCCTTGATACTGCCGGGAAAAGATTTGCCATGGTGGAAGTAACAAAAAACAATAGCCAAGGACAACCATTTTGAAATAGTCTGTTTTGACACAGGTTTCCCTTTCTTTGTGCCATCATAAGAAATAAATAGCTGGTAAGCTTTCCTAAAGGCCTTTGTTCTGTAAAGATAGTACCTGAGCTGCTTATGCACTTTCAAAGTATGTATAATCCTTCCTCCCTGGCTCTGAGGATCTGGATAGAACACTCAGAGACTGATGGCTTGATTCAAAGTAAACTTTGAAACAACTTTGGGCATAACTGAGGGATTTGTTCTTAACTAACCCTATCTTTATGGATGAACAGATAGTGTTCACCCAACATGACAGCTTGCAGTTCAAATACTCTTCTTGCAGAGGTCAGAGCAATGAGAAGTACAGTCTTTGATGTGATGAACCTTAAATCAGCCTGGTGAGCAGGTTTAAAGGGGGACATCGTTAACTTTTCCAGCAGGGAGGAGAGAGGGTAGGAATGCTGACACAGTCATTCCAGAAGGTAAGAATGTGCATTTTTTCTGAAAGGATCCATGTTTTTTGTTGCTCCCCTCCTGCCATCTGTTTTTTGTTCCCTGTTTGCCAGGAGATGGCAGGGATTGCTTATTTTGTCTTTTAAAGAGTGTAGGGAGTAGATAATTTGAAAATGTTATACTGGGGACTTGAAAAATCTTAGAAATTCACTGAGTTAATGTTCTTTCATCAAATTGTTTGAGGACCAGAGTAGCAGAAGTGCCTAGCAAAACCTCGTTATCTAAAGTATCATTTAAATTTTAATTTATCCATAGGTTCATAGGTGTGTCTTAGGCTAATGGCCCTGGGGCCTTTACAAGCCTAGCCATGGGATTACCTGACCTTAGTTCCCAGTGCCTCTATCAAATAGAGCCACTGGAGTTATCCCCGGGGTGAATTTTGTGTTTCCCATCCACTCATCAAGATTTCTCTTGAAGAGGGTCAGTGAGGTGCTCTGTTAGACATGTATTGGAAGTCTATTCCATAGCATGGGCAGTCTCTGGGTTATGAACCTGTCCCTCCAGTATGTTCTGTTGATTGTGGTAATGAGGTTGAGGTCTCTGGAGTGTGTGCTGCAGAGAGATTGGGATTTCTTTAGATGTAGCATTTCTAACAGAGCTGGGTCAGACATGGCTTTGTAAGTCAAGCAGAGATCACCTCTAAGTAGGTGATATGAGACAGAGAATAGTTGGAGTTTTTTGAGTCTGTCCATATAGGACAAGTGTTTAAGGCCTAGGATCATCTTTGTGAGGTACTTTTGCGACCTCTCCAGTTGTTGCAGGTGTCTAGTGAGGAACATGGGAGCATTGTACTCGATGATTGGCCTAATGAGGGAAGAGTAGAGGGAGACAATGACCACTTTCTTCCTGGATGCAAAACCAACCCTTAGTAATGAGATGTGCCACATAGAAGGACTTTCTGACCATAGTGGCATTGTGGTGATCAAAAGAGAGGTTGCTGTCAACCTGTGTTCCCAGATCTATTATAATACCTTCTGTGTTCAGTGGACTACCATCAATGTGGTAATTCATGGGACCTGGGTTTTTCCCAAAGGGGATGACGACACATCTTTTGGCATTGAGCTTAAGGCCATGGTTCTGACACCAGTTGTTGGTCTGAGTGAGGCCATTCTATAGGATGTCTGCTTCACTTAGGGAGTTAATAATAGCTCCCAACTTGCAATCGTCTGCAAACTTTGTCAGCCAGATCCCTTCGTGTTGGCCTGGACATCAGAGAAGTAGATACCAAACAGGAGAGGACTCAGGACCAAACCTTGTGGAACTCCACTCGTGACTAGTCAGCAGTCTGACTTGGAATCAGCTACTTTCACACTGTGGGTTCTATCTGTGAGCCAGTTTGCAACCCACCTAGTGATATAGGGGTTGATGCCTAGCTTTGTTAGTTTTTCTATGATTCCTGAGTGGGGAATTGTATCAAAAGCCTTAGCCAGATCAAAGTAGGCTGTATGAACCACCTTACCTTCATCCACAGCTCTGATGACTGACTCAAAGAAGTCAACCAAGTTGAGCACGCATGATCTACCCTTCACAAAACCAAACTGTGTGGGATCCAGAGTTTGGAGATTCCCTATATCCTTGTTTATTAGGTCCATGATGATGCGTTCCATAGCTTTGCATATCAGACTCGTCAGGCTAATGGGGCAATAGTTCCCAGGTTCTGTAGTTGCTCCTCCTTTATGGTGAGGGATGACTGTAACAGTATGCTATTTGGTAGGGACAAAGCCTGAGGTGAGGCTGTGATTGAACAGGGCACACAGGTAAGATGCCAGTTCACTCTGTAGTTCATGTAGCACACAGCCAGGGATATTGTCAGGTCCTATAGAAGCTGTATTCTTGGCCATGGACAGTGCTGTTTTAACCTGTGCAGCAGTAAACTGGGTGCCTGGCAATCTATTGGTGTTGTTATTGGCCCTTGGGGGGGGGTAAAGTTGGCATTGAATCTGTCGGCCAGTATACTTACACAAACATTTGGTTGCTTACCCAGGCATACCTTCTCAAAACTGTAGCAGTAGCAGTAACCCTAGACACAGTATATGCAAAACATACACATTGTTTAAAGCATGTTTATATATTTGAGACAGATCAGTAATAATAAGATTCAGATAGGAGCAGCCTTCTACAGGAAGTATGATAGAGTAGAGTACTGCTTTAAACTGTCTACACAGCTAAGAATAAACTTCCACATATGACCTTGGTAGTTAAGAATCCAGTCTGCTAAAGTAGAAGAAGAGAAAGTTCTCGTGTCAAATTTGTCCATTACCTTACCTTTTTTATAAACAAGAGAGGGGATAGTATTGACTAAAAGTCTGTTCCAGCTGGTGAACAGTTTGAAATGCCTGCTGAATCAGACCTAAGATGAAAAAAAATATTTGTTAGATAAAAGTACTTTATAAAGTCTAACTCACTTTTTGGAGACTGAAGACTAAGAGGGTTATGACAGGCAACATTTAACATATCCTCCAAGGCAAATAGGAGGGGTAGGTGTATATGTGGCATATCCACTTGCAACATATAATATCTGCTCAGTTCAGGTGGAACATGTACTGGTCCCTGTATAAATACATAATTCATCCTAGAAATGGTTTGAGAAAGGGAAAACTCCTCAAAGGGGGCCCAAGAAGACCAACTTTTCCTCAGAATCAGAATATTGTACTCAAGAAAAAACTTTCTGCAGGAATTTCTTTGACATTACACTCTGGTAAGGATTTCTAAGTTCCAGGATTAAAAGCCTGCAACAATCTCTTGGCTGAGGTAAGCTAATCAATAACAGATGTCATGCTCTCTGATAAGCAATGTCAACATTTTTTGTTTTCTTTATAGGGACCTCCCTGGAAGAAGACCAACCAGGGGATGGCACTTTACCCCTGGCAAGAGATCTCTTTCCCCAGCCACCCCAATAAGAACCTGCTGAAGTATCTTCCAGATCCAAAGAAGATGGTATTCCCATGTCCAGACTGGACACTAGAAAAGCCGCAGAGGATGCGTCTGATCCCTGGTTTGTGGTGTCTGAAGAAACTACATCAGAGGAACCTAGAGCAATAAGTGAGTGGTCTTTAGAACAATGGTTGTCTTTCACAGCATCACCCACCAATGACTGATGCACTGTCTAGGCCTCTGGTGGTAGAAAGAGCTCTTTATTGCACTGTGTTTCCTTTTAGGTAGTTCAGGAGAAGATCCAGCAGGACTAAGTATCTATGCTGTCACTGAGGAAGAAGCCTTAATGATAGCAAGCATTGCTGGAAAAAGTTGTTCAGAGGGTAAGTGGTCAAACAAGTGTTCATAAGCAGCACACACACTTACACTTCCCCATGCAGTCCCCTTCCAAGATTAAAACCACATACAGTACACAGAAATCCCTGTCAGAACTCAAAACCTCTTTTCTAAAGTGCATTAATAGAAAGACTGCACTAACAGAAATAATTAAAGATAAGTTGTCACAAAGCTAACACAAATATTCAAGAAAAGTTTTAGACCTGTAAATCACTTCCTGATCCTACAAATTATACATGCAAATAAAAGTTCTAAAAAGCAGCACATTTTTACCATTACAGCAAAAACAAGACATGTTCTAAAAAGCATCTTCAGCAAAGAGTCTTGTGTGACACCATCTATTATAAGGGTAGGGACCAGTTCTAGTGAGACACTGAAATTATCAAATACTGACAGAAAGGATTAGTCTGTGGGTAAATTTTTACCAGGAGAGATCAGCATGAATTTGGTCTTTTTATTTAATTTTGACCACTGATTTGCTTAGCCATGATTTAATGTTGTAAAAGGCTGTCTGAAGTGTTGTAGTGGAAGGCAAAATACAAGTCTCTGCCCCAGTTTATCTTCTGCCAGTTGGCATGTTAGGGGCATGGGTCACTAGTTAGGGGCATGGTTTTGACAAATACTGTAAATAGTAAGGGCTTAAGACAGATTCCTGGAAGAATCCTAATGGGATTAGTAAGAAAGGGGATATCTAGCTGGACCATCTGCTGTTCTAGGTTGTGTTTGTTAAATTGTTAGTGAATCAGTCTAACAGTTAAGTTGCTGGATTGAATTATGAGAAACAAAGTACATGGATCCAACAAATCTGTTGTTATTAAGTTTCTCAAGGATACAATTAGTAAAGTTTAAGAGGACATTTTCAGTTCTGTAGTTTGGTCTGAAACTGTGAAGGGTAAGGGATAGTAGGATATGCTTGCTTTTCAAGACATGTGAAGAGAGGCAACAGAGTGGCAGCCTTTACATGAGCTGAATGCCTATGATCTTGACAACAACTGTTTTTCTTTTGCAGCATCCTGATGTAAAAGCTTCATTACATAATGAATCTAACCAAAGTCTTTTCTTTGTTTTGTGCTGCTCTGACTTTTTTATGATTATTAGAGATATGCATGCTTCCTATATGCTCACGTGACTTGAGCAGTTTCCCATAAGTATAAGGTTCTCTTTAAAAACTGAGATCCAGGATTTTGTTATTGCATATATAAAGTGAAAAAGGCTTGTGAGTCCATCATGGCAGATGCAATTCATCTAATAGATTAGAGGAGCTGGTTGCCAGATGTCATATATTCTGATTAATTACTCATGAGGCTATCAGGAGTGTTTATAATCAGCAGGATGTACTGGTTAATTATCTCAGCATTTTGCACAATGTAATACGGGCCTCACTTAATGAAGTTTAGTTTTGGTGGAAAAGAGACAGATTTCATTACAGAACAAATGGGTACCTTACTAATAGATTTATCCCTTGATTCTACATCATAATTTTGGTTAGAAGTCAAACTTTTAGATATTTACATTGCATTCAATACAATGAATTTTCATAGCATTCACTCCAGTACATTTGTTTTATTTACTTTACCCATACAAGATGACTAGATACATGCCCATTAAATGGCATATATCAGTTCAGGCTTCGCAGGTGCTTGCAGTTAAATCCTTTGAGTGTGCTAGATACTTATTGATTAGGTATGGATGGCTGCGTGTTGCATTCAGTATAGATATATGTACTTGGCAACCTATATTTAATCTGTAGGAACTTATTTCTGTAATGGCCTGAGGTGCTAGATATTTGCACACACAATATCAATCTACATGGTATGCAGAGTGGTTTTAGGATGCATTAGTGCAAGTTAATGCACTGAGCTAATACAACTGTATTAGACTATAGGCCAGATTCATAAACATTGCCACAACATGTACACTATGTATACACTTACTGTAACCTTTCTGCACAAGCATTGTGGGTAGACAAGCATTGTGGGTAGAGTGCACACTTTGTGGTAACCTTTATGAATCTGGCCTTTATCTGTAGTATATTAATAGCTGTTATATGAAATGAATACATTTCACAAGTGAAAAATATCAACAACTGTAGAAAGGCAAAAAATAATTTAAACATAACTATCACAACCTCCACACACAACAGTCTATTCCCTTGGCACCTCAGAACGAGCCTCCCAGAGGATAACATCACAAAACAAAGCACGCTGCAAATATAGAAAAAGAATGGAAACTATGCTAATAATTAACGCTTAATTAAAATCAATTATGATTTAAAAAAAATTCCAATTACATCTATAATTAAGATCCCAAGGGATCATAATGTTGAATTTCAAAATGAAATTACTTTCTTGATATTGTAAAAAGCTTTTAACTTTCCCCATACCTAGTTTTCCAAAATGTTTGCTCAAATAATACAAATTTTCAACCTATTTATATCCTTTCCATGCTGTTCAATAAAATGCACTAGCAAAGGGCTACCTCTACTGTTAAGTACTACAATGGTACTACTTTGGAACCATGAAACATTGAAAACTGCTTTGGACATATACTGACTGATCTGTAATGTAATATTTTTACCTCACCATAATGGATCCCCTACACATCACCGAATCGCCACTTACCCGAAACCCACATGAACGAGCCAAGGACACCGACAGCAACAAAACACCGATCGCTTAGAAGAACGACTGTGAACTAACAGTAAGTAACACGTTGGCCAACCAGGAAGGACAGTAAACTGGAACAAAAGACAACACACCCATGTGGGGGGCTTTGCCCCCCACATCCCCCACACCACCCCTAACTAAATATTCCAACTTTGAGATCGCACTGCAGTGGAGGTAAGGGGCAAAGGTCAACATGCTGGTTGAGCAGTTACTTACTGTTAGTGCACAGCTGGTTTTACAAGTGGTCGGTGTTTTGTTGCTGTCGGTGTTCTCAGCTCATTCATGTGGGTTTCGGGTAAGTGCTGATTCGATGATGTGTAGGGGACCCACCGTAAGATATGTTTATTATGAAATATGTATTTATTTTGTATGTAACTAGGTAATATTTTAAAAACCTGGCACATCTCTTGCCTACTTATTATGGTAGCTCAACTATAAATATTTTTTTTTGTTTTAATGGAGATTTTTCTCCAAACAAAGGGGTCTTGCATGGCCCAGTCAGACAACCCCAGTAATCAAATGTGATAAATAAATACAATATTATCCAGTCATATATTTCTGAGATGCTGTTTTTTATCCTTATAGAATACACTCTCATTGATTCCCCCACAAACATATTTAATGGCAAGTATAATATCACTTGATGTCAACCATTTTACTACTACTTTTCCCAAATGAACAGAAAACAGAATCACCACAGGAGAAAGTGCTCCTCTGGTTCAGAGAATTTAATACATTCGGAACAGGCATAGAGAAATAACTATGACATAATATATTTGCTATGCTCTCTCCTTTAAGAAACAAAAGAAATCCTGCTACACCATAGTGCCGGTTTAAAATCTATGCCTGATTTTGGTCCTTTGTCCCCATTTATTTTTGGTATTGTTTAGATTTCTTTAACAAATAAGTTGAGCGGTACAATTAGATACTTTTGAAGTACATACTTTTTAGCATACATCAGTAACTCAATTGCTTAATCAAAGCAAAAATTGCAACTGAAAATTCAGTGATTTTAATTTTTTTTTTTTAGAATTTGTATGAATCATTGTGAACCAGCCAAGTATGTTTAACTTTGCTGGTTCGGATACCTAACCCACACCCAAGTCTTCTATCCCCCTACCCATTTTGTGATATACCCATCTATTTTTATAACTTGCACACGGTTCTATTGTTAGCTGTTCAGAGTGAAAGAGCTCATAGTCATTTGCTCATTCAGTGAATTTCTTTTGATGGCTGGCAATGGGAGTGAATGAAGGATTGTATTAGCTACTAATTGGCATAGTTAGATAGACAGACAGAGATATATTATTTAAAGAGGTCACAGAGCACATTGCAACTCAGGATAGTCAAAGTGAGGTGTCAAATACCCAGCAGTTTCCTAAGAAAAGTGAAAAATAAATCACTGCATCTTGAGAAAATCAATCCTGGGAAATTAATGCTCAGTTACCAATGTACACTTATCCACAATACTACGAAATTTACTGCATGTGCTTTACAAAATGCAATAAAGAAACAGGCATAATCATTCCCCTACATGCAACAATACCACAAAATATTTCCTTTTGATATTAGGAGTCTGCCATCTTGTGGCTTATTTAAAGCTTACATACTAAAGCCCTGGGAAGTCACTGTGCCAGTTTAAGCCCTAGGTTAACTGGTGCATACTAGCCTTTTATTTTGATCTTTTGCTTTCAAAAGCATTTTCACCTTTGAAGTGCTATGATTTTCATGTGTGCTTATATGTGTGTGTGTGTGTGTGTGTGTGTGTGTGTGTGTGTGTGTGTGTGTGTGTGTGTGCCTGTCTCTTTGTCCCCTTTCTTGCACAAAGTATACATGTTTGATTTATATGTGTTATATATGCTGCCTAACATTGTTGCCCTTCATAATGTATTCCTTTCTGATAATATTACCTTCAGTACTGGTTAAGAGAGTTATATTCCTTTTGGTAAAGAAGCAGAGGAGTAGAATCTAGATAACAAGCTGCTGATGAGTTTTATCTTCTAGTTCTGGGTGGATTTATGTCGATAGATTGATAACACTTTCAGGGAATCTCAGTTCAGCAAAACTATTTTGCTGACATCACTTTCAGTGAACCTAAAAACAAATTGTTTTTTTGCTGGGGGGGCAAGACCCCATGAACTCCCATATGGGTGACACCCCCAAACATAAATATGCCTACTCTGAGATCATACAACAGTGGTGAAAAGGGAATTCTCTACAACTGCTGAAAGTAAGTTTGGCAGGATTTAACAAAAAGGTGTTGACAGAATGACACGTTCCCATTCTGGGTTTGATTCCCTCAATCTGTATTTGCCTTTTGTGTGACTCTGAGTAAGTCATGTAACCACACAGTGCTCCCAGGTTTCCACTGACAATGAGTCCTAGCCCAATGAGACAACACAGTTGCCAAATATAGAAATTAAGAAAAGATAAACATTACAGATCTTGGCTGATGTTACGCAACAGGATATTGCTTTCCCTGAATTACTGCCTTTAGTTCTAGTGTGCTTTTCTATTTATGTTTCAAATAGAAACATGCAGGAAAAAAAATGTTACTAACGACAATAGGATCTGTTAAACAGGATTCTGATATGTTATGCAAGTGACATTCTTAAACCTGCACTACACAGATGGTTATATACTTATGGTAATGAATGATTTCTTACATGTAGGAAACACGTCAATCAGGTAAGAATAAAAACATGCAATGAATTTCTTCTAGGTTTATTCATTCCTAATTCATTTTTATTAGTGAAAAAATAGTTTGATAATAAGGAAGAGTAAATCATGGTGGTAAAATCAACTTCAGAATACCAAATCCCAGCTAACTCCATGGCATAGATGGATGAGACCCTTAGTATGGCATGGGTAATTCAAGTTCAATTACTGAGGAGTCTGACAGAAGATAGGGTAGAGCAACACTTTTTGCCAGCTTACCTATCTTGAAAAGGATAGGCAGATTTTACAAATAATGAGGAGCCGTCATTGGCTGAAACTAATCAAGTTGTTCTAGAGTCATGTGGATATGTAATTTACATTGTGAACTCAGACAGGTAGTGGATAGTTCAATGAAAAATAGTACTCCATAGCTGTCAGAGTAGTACTATACCAGAACTGTATCTCCTCCCTCTCCCTACCTGCTGAAATTAAGGATTGCCCTACTTTCCAGTCCAAAGTGGTAAGTCAGATAGGTGTGGGTAAAGGTGGAGAAGATGGCTGGGGAGGGGCTTCAGGATACATCTAATGGTGTTAAAAATAATTCCTGAATAGAAGAAGCTACAAGATGAAGGAGTTGAAGAAAATTGCAAGCACTGGTTAGTAACCAACAACTGCCCAGCAAGGATGCCATTTAAGCAACAAAGGTAATGTAATAGTAGCAGATCATAATCAGAAGAATTCGTGACAATCCAGTAAAAAATAAATCAGATAAAGCAGCCACTGCCTAACTAATGGCTATAGCAGTTAACAGTATAACTTACTGGACAGAATAATGTTACTTCAAGAAATAGAAATTCAGCAACCAATATGCACAAAAGCAAACATGGTTGTGGATTACGTGCACCTTGGTCCCTGGGTGGTTTTCAAACTATCCCCCCCACACACACACACACACACACACGCACACACACACACACACACACACACACACACTTCTTTGGACCCCCCCCCCCCCACCAATGCTCATGTTCGTTTGGATTCATACTACTGATTTAAGACCATTTGAACTGCTGTCATTATAATCCATTAATGTCATTACTGATTAGTTACAGGCACTTAACTGTATGTACCCTGAGTTTTTGATTGTGATACAAAAATGGCCACAGTGAAGTATTCCAACTTGTTTTAAACAAATGCAAACTAGTCTTACAAAGTCAGACTAATGTCTGTTTAACTTGATCATAAGTACGAGAATCAAATATTCTCATTCACAGACAGCCACTGCACCTAGCAACTATAGCCCTATTGTTGTCTGTGTACACCCCAGATGTTTAATAGTGGTACAAATAAATACTCATTGAAACAATAAATTATATCACATTTATGTCAGGCAAACAAATAGTATCTCAAGTATTCCAATATACTTCACACAATTGCATACAAATCCTGCATTGCCAGATTGTTTTAAACAGAGCCAATATGTAAATTTACCTTCATCCACAGATAACCCCCACACCCACCTAGCAGTTATAGCCACTTTGCTGTGTACATCTCATCTGATTGTCATAAAAGATAATACCCCTCAACCTCTTTGCTGAATAACCAGAGGCAAAGCAAAAAAGATGAATGAGCAATGAAACAGTATTAGTCGACCACTGATCCTCTACAGCTCACACAGCAGCACTCTCTTCAGCAGTAAGAAATCTCTGATGGGGATGGCACCCAAACCTTACTTTTACTCCACTCATCTTGTGGTAACTAATGGTGTGGGTGTGTGGAAGGTGTCCTAAAGCTTTGGCAGCTGGCCAGCTCTTATAGCCTTAGCAGGATATAACCCATATCACTTAGGCTACTGCTGCAGTGCTCCTTATGAAGAACCTCTTCCACACCTCCACTGCAGGGAATGAGTTAAGCTCTCTTATACTGTTTATATTTCTGTAGTTTACATGCAACTGAGACATAACCTAGCAGAGTGAAAGGTTTGTTCCTACCCCAAACATTGCAAAGTGCCTGTTTAACAATGGATCCGCTGGTCTTTTTGTCAGCAGTTTTCACCTAATATGAACACGGCCCATTTCAGTTAGTTGGGTTAATACTTTAAGGAAGTGTTTTAACTTGTGAGGTTGAACATGTACCTATTACTTCCACTCCATTGGTCATGCAGCTGCTTTGTAGGGCTATTGAACTGAGGGTTCCTTTAGGATTACTGTGCCATAAGGTTTGCCCTGCAGTATTCTTTTTTTCTGTTTTTCTTTATTATAGTCACACTGTTGCACCTCAGGTATACTAAGTTTTATTTATGGGCTAAGATCTCCTTTCTTTTTGCCCTACTGCATGTCACCTGAATGTTCTGTGCTAAGCTCAGTCGTGATGGAATTCTGCAACTGCTGGGGCCAATGGCTACTGTTATCAGTTTCTTGCAAAGTGAAACTGGCTGCTGATTCAGATGAGATTGTGTAATATTTGATTTTTAAGAAGATTTTGGATATTTCTATCTCGCTGTCTGACAATAAGGTTATGTGTATAGTTATAAACTGTTAATGTCCATCATATTACTAGATTTTTATTTTCTTCTTGTTTAAAATGTTATTTACAAAATGTGTCAGTAAAGATTACAAACATAAAAAAGATGAGAATTAAAGTTTGAGCCAAGTTTGACACACAGCAGCAGCACTGAAGTTCTTTTGGAGTTACAGAGAGTTCATATGATTTGTTGCTCATTCTGTCACTGTTCATTAAGTAAAACTTTTGTCTACAAAATTTGTGGGAGGGGACATGAGGTATATCATGGAGACCGGGGGGTTATTTCTGATGGAAGAGAAGGCTTTGTAGCTTGAGTTAGGTGTGGTTGCTATGAAGAAGCTGTAGATGGTAGAGGAAATAGTGGGAACATTTTTTGAAGAAACTACCAGATAAGAGAAATTCAAAAAGGTCTGAATGTTTGAAGAAGGAAAGAAAAATGGTAAGGGGAGTGTAAAAAGTGGAGGAATGAGTGAGGAAGTGAAGTTGAAATGGTAACTAGTTGTGAGAAGAGGTGGGGTGATAGATCAATAAAAGTCCTGGTAAAGGTTTTTATGGATCAACATGCTGAAGTAGTATGTGGTATGTAAATGGTATGTAAATTGAAAAAGAAGAAAATGGTTGGAAAGAAGAGTAAGGTGGTTTGAACTGTAGTGAGACAGGGGAGAGCAGAAGTTAGGATGGCTGTGGATTAACTGCGCACTGAGTTTGCTGTCATCAAACTCAGGGAGCAAACAAAGGGGTAAGATTGGTGTGTGGGTCTGTACAGCTGGAAGGTTAGGCATTGTTGAAGTGAGCCAGCAGTTGCCAACTAGGTGGAAAGTAGAAAAGATGGAAAAGACTGAAGTTGGAAAGATGATGGAGTACGGAATATGAATGAATTAAGGGGGGAGGGTTGTGGTTTTCAGAAAGTAAAGGCATGAAGTAAAACTAATGGTGGGGGAAAAGGGCAGATACTGGCACATGTTATCTGTTACCCAATGCATTGTGTGAAGAAGTATTGGAGTAGGAGGGAGGGAGAAAGGCAGCAGAAAGAAAAAGGGGGTTTAATGTTTATGTGGAACAGAACTGTCTAGCTGCCATATTGGTGGAAGAAGGAGAAAAATAAAAAAAAAAATAGGTGGGGTAGGAAGGAAGTTGTGGTAGCTAGGAGAGGAAGAGGGAGTATAAAACTAATAGAAAAGGTAATTAAATATTAACCTGCTACCAGTGTGAGTTCATCATCTTCTTTCTGCTGTTCCCGTTAGGGGTCGCCACAGCGGATCATCTGTTTCCATTTCTTCCTGTCCTCTGCATCTTGTTCTGTCACACCAACCACCTGCATGTCCTCTCTCACCACATCCATAAACCTTATCTTAGCCCTTCCTCTTTTCCTGTTACCTGGTAGCTTCATCATTAGCATCTTTTTCCCAATATACTCAGCATCCCTCCTCAGCACATGTGCTACCAGTGTGAGTTAAGGAAGTAAAATGTCAGTGTTAGTGGCACAACACTTGCCTTTGGTGCTATAAGATCAGAGGGCTGCTGGTTCTATGCCCACCCCAGGTGCATGGATTTAGTTCCACTGTGACTGATACTGCAGTGTAACATAAGGGAGTTGCTGCACTCCTGAGTGTGTCATCCTTTGGATGAGCCATAAAACTCAGTTTCCATCTGCCTCAGTTGGTGGTAGTTCTGGTGAATGTGCAACATCCCAGAGCATGTGTTAAAAAGAGTACAGGGAGTTCTCTGATACTCTTGCCAAATTTCTCCTAGTAGTATAAATACCACTTTGGGTCTCCCTTGTAAAGAAGTTACCAGCCTAGTGGGTTTAACCTGGTCAACAAAAGTTAAATAAAATAAAGTGAAGATGAGACTGGTAAGTAAACAGGCTACAAGTAAATAGGCCTGTCATTCAGACAGAAGGGGGGATAGTAGCATAAGGGAGAAGGGAAGTGACAGTGAATAAGTGATATTGTACTTTTGGGGGTTACATATGTAAGTGAAATGGAGATATAATATCTGTGGGACTGAATGTAGATATAGGAGATCTGAAATGAAGCAGAGCATTGGGAGTGTAAGAGGTATAAAACTGCAGATGGACATGGTTAGAAGGAATATGTATAAGCAAGTATATGAAGGCTTAAAATAGTAGTGTGAAAGTGAAACAGCAGGAGGGCAATCAATCTGGGTGTCATAGAATGCCCCCCAAGGGTAACTTGAAGAAAGCATTTGACACACAAGCTTCCACCAGGGCTTAGAGAAAGAAGGTCCTGGCTTGGAATCAAGCACTGTAACAGTGCAGCTGCAATGCAGATTAACACCAAGAAAAGGAAAAAAAGTGGATGTGGAAGGAAACCTTATATCACACAGCTGCAAGAAAAAAACTAAATGTAGTAACAAGCAAGTATGTGACCAACAGGGCCGGTGTTAACAATGTCAAGTTGGGGGCCCCCTAGGCACTTTCAGTATAAGTATCATCCTGTCATTGCCATCTGTCCTAAGCAACCTTTTAGCTCATGCTGCAAACTTTTAGGAGGAGTATGCACAGACAGACCTGTAGTTACAAGCTCTTACATTACAACAGGCCTATGTACCACACGATGTTGACCTGTCTAACAAAGGGACACTTACAGTTACTGGCATTTAGTTGCAACAATGGTACATTACAACAACTCTATGTACAGGTCTGGACTTACTACCGTTTCAACACCCCCCATACACCCTCTAGTCCTCTCCTCTGACCCCCCCTCCTGTGAGCTCCCCATACCATGCACATTATTTTTTTCTTCCTTTTCTCACATTTCGCCTTACTCTCAGCTTTTTCAAGAAGCCATAACCTTCTATATGCTCTGAGGTACATTTTAAAGTTTTTTTTTTCTTGTTACACAACCTTTTCATCCAATAATGGCTTGAACAGAAATTACGATTAAGGAAAGAAATTCACTGTTGCTGTTCAGCTTTAGTTTTCCTTGAATCATTTCAACATACCTTTCCTGAACAAGACAGAACAGTAATAACCATTTAGGAAATAACTCAAATAAGCCGGGGCCCAGAAGCCATAGGTCTACAGATGGTCTGAGATCCATTTTAGAGCATTTTCTCAACATTTTACTCCAATGGTGGCCTAAACAAAAATCATGAAAAAGAAAAGAATTTCAGTCTTATTTTTTTTTTCTTTCAATGAAGACATAAGTTGTGCCCAAGCTTAATGTTCAAAGCTGACAAAATAGTAGCTCACAGTAGACTAACAAGCCAGTAGTTGTAGGAATACATAGTTTTTATCTGGGAATACTGCCTAACTCCCTAACCCCCTACAAAAGACAGTCACTGCCTATGTATCCCTTTGGTGTTAGAGTGGGATGAAAGCAGAGGTTCGAATAGCCTTAGTCATATATTTCAAGTGACTGCTGAAACACATACACATAGCATGTTCTTCACCCCTAACCCTCAATGGCAGTCAGCCGCATGTATATGTGCCTGATATATGATTGTGAGAAAAATTTCAGTAATATAGTCTAATCTGTTCCTCCTACACAGTACACCACTGCTACCCAAGCTATAGTAACCTCTTTGTACACCTCTGAGCTCTATGAGAAACACTGCCCTCAGTTCAAACACAAGCTATAATGACTTTCTGTGTGCACCTCTAAGGTTTGACTGTGATGAAAATTAAAGTTGTAATAACCACACAATCCCCAGCTCCTCATAACCTGTAGCAGCTTTCTGTACACACACATTTGAGCAGAGCTGGTTTTGGAATGGGTTTGGTTGTGCGCGCACACACACACACACACACACACACACACACACACACACACACACACACACACGCACACACACGCACACACGCACACACACACGCACACACACACACACACGCACACACGCACACACGCACACACACACACACACACACACACACACACACACACACACGCACACACAGTCATAAGCCATAGCAGTACTACTTTTGTACTTATTTCAGCAAATAGCAATACATTGTGCAACACTGGTACTGCTACATGAGATCATTGAATGCTATTTAGCAGTCACCAAACAGCAGCAGGGATAAGTCACTTTTAGTTATCTCATTGAGGAATAATGCATACCTGTCCCTGTTCCTGATTTCAGAGAACATTACTGATTTTGTTCATACTTTTGGTTTGTCCTTTGTAAAAAGTTTGATTTGCTGGTAAATCTTTCAGGATTGCAAACAGTCAATCAATCCAGACAGCTGAGTTTTATACTTATTGTCCAAAAATGCATGTTGATGCAAAAGATGTTATTCGAGTAACTTTTTAAGTGAAGTAGAGTAATATTTAAATGTATTCCTGATTCTGAACTTTTATTCTATTATTTTGGGATTACACTGAATTCTTAAACAAAGAAATTGAGAGTTAGAATATCTGGTGTTCTGGTACTTATAAAACTACCTGAAAGAGAAAACTACCCCTGATGATCGGAAGCATCAGCTCTTCTTAAAATGCAAAATTTGCACTGAGATAAATCACTCTGGGCTGCTGATCTCTCTAGTGCTTGTTTTGCTCATGTTCATTATCAGCTTCATTCTAACAGGGTCATAACACAGCCCTGTTCATGTTAAAGAGCATAATTAGGAAGTTAATACATTTTTTCTTCCTTATTTTTCCCCAGTCAGCAGCAGCTTTTGTGGGGCCCCCAAACAGTCAAGGATGATTAAGGGGGGCCCCCTGCAGCCACGGGTTTTACAGGGATCTAAAGCTGGCTATGTAGTTAGTTTTAGTGGAGAAAATGTCCAACAGTAGGGTTTAACTAAGCCAGGGGCACTATGACAGTGGTAAGATATTTAATGGAATTCTGATGCCTGTTACTTGACAAAGCACTGTTACTACAACCAGAAATATCTTTGTATTTTAAGGGAGATATAAATAAGAGTTATTACCCTTGTGGTTTATTAAGTATACAAGACTGCTGCACTAGCTTTTGTTGGTTTTACATACATGTTACAAAATGTCAGGATAACATAACTTGCTGCGGTTGGGGGCACCCAGGGAACAGGGGGCCCCCAGTGACCACAGGGTTCGCTGGTGCCTAAAGCCGGCTATGGTGACCAATGCAGTAAAAGCAACAGGTTTATAAGTTGCAGGCCCACAGCAATTTTTAACATAATAATCACTACCAATCAAGTAACATATTAATCACTACTGACTGAGTTTGGACAATGGTCACTTTGTGTTAAAAATGTAACTAAAAATAGGACAGCAAGTCCAATAAGCATTGTTTGGGAAGTGGAACTATGTAATAGTTGGAAAAGAATCAGGTGTTCCACTAGATCATAGCTCACAAACATGAAAGATGCAGTTTATATTTCAAATACAAAAACAGAGTCTGAAATCACAGATCAAGTATTTTTGTAGCTTACCCTATACAACTGATAACCAAGGCACATTAAAGTTCAGAGGTTAGAACTAGGCTAACTGCCATTTTGAGCCATTTCAAGCCTAGCCAATTACCCAATGTGAGAATCAAACCCTGCACCTTGCATCTGTAAGGTAAACACCTTAACCATTATGCCATCCTCCCATGCAGTCTGATTCTTTTGGGGAATCTTACTTCATGACCTGATGTTGAGGCCAGCTAACTGGTCTGTTTCTGAAATTGAAGTAGAGGTGTAATATAGTCAAGAAAACCTTTTGTTAAACAAAGTAATGAAATAGATACTTTAATACAAATAACTAAGCTGTTCTAATTAATAAGTACATTACTGTATAGCACATGACTAACAATGTGCCTTTTACAAGCAAAATGTAATAAAAATGCTAATCGTAAAACATTATCATCTCAAACAAGCAATATATAATACTGAAGCAAGAGAACCATAATACAAAACTCCATTAGATGAGGTTCAAAAACATTGCAATAATAAATTACTGCCTCTTAATTGTAGAAGCATCTTAACACAAAATACCAGAATTATTGGCGCATTCTTCCAAATTTTCTGACTCTTTTAACCCTCCTCTTTGCCCTTCCAGAACTGTAACTGGGAAACCAGAAATTCATTCCTGGTTTGGCACATATGTTTCCAATGGACACAGGTAACCTGTAAATGATTCATCTCTCAGGCCCATGCTTGCACTTATCAAGGGTATCAGAACTTGTCAGAGATTCGGGATGCATGGTTAGGCTTAAAAAGGCCCTTGTGGTCATTAGCCTAGTAAGTACCTATGAATCTATAGCCATCAGAGACATATTTCCACCATGCTTTGATTGACTTTTACCAGTAATCTCCTTTTCCTCCAGCAGATGCATCTCCCCATCAGACTCCTCACTTCCTCCCTAGTTGGTAAACCAAGGGACTTATACTTTTTAGATATAGCACTATTACTAACAGATGATCTGACACACTTCTCGGGGGAGAGGACTCAGTGTTAGACCTTCCAAACATACTCAACACCACCCTCATAAAGTACTGATTGTTTTGTATAATTCCCATCTAAAGAGAAGGTGTAGCAGCACTAGAAAGTATGTTTACAGGACTCCCTGAACCTTGGGGGTTCTAACATCTTCATCAAACATTTGGGGACAGTTACAAAAATTCTGGTTAGTCTTTTAGGGGTGCAAAAAACTTAAGGAGTCATTTTTATGCAAAAATACAGAAGCTTTTTGTCTTAGTAGCATACCTGCATCCCAGACTTATTTTACCCCCACTTTTCATCTCTCAGCTGCAAATTCAGTGTTTCTTCTAAGTTACATTTAATCAGGTCAACTAATTCATTCTTTACCCTCATGGCCCTTTTATATCTTATTAATCTGGATGATCTCTTTCATAAGCTTTCATAATAAATTTCCATAAATCCATAGTCTCTTTAAAATTCTTCCTGTACTTAAATAAGTTATTATATTTAAATGTTGTAAGTCTATACCTCATGAAATTCTTTACAGACTCTGCAACTCTCTCCCTAAAATGTGTCCATGGGAGGAATGCAGTATTGAATTGCAAATGGTACCAATACACCAATTGGGGATTTTTAAATAACCATTTAACTGCTCATCTCTTGACAAAGAGGATCTCATTGAAGACCTCCAGGCACTCAAAAGGTGATCCTTGGCCCAATTGATATTTCACTTAAAGTGACTGCATCACATCACTATGGCATCTGGTGCAAAAACTGCCAAACAGCACTTTTATCCATTAGGGAGCATTTTCGGGTGTATTTCAGCAAGAAAAACATTTTAGAAAAAAATATGATTTCTCTACACTCATGCCACTGAGGGAGCACAATAAACTTTTAACCTTAGTGGCCTCAGTGTAAGTGAAACATGTTGTGCCCATAGACTTTAATGGGCATATCACCATGCATGTGCGAAGGTGCCCCATTAGAGTCTATGGACACAACACATTATCCCAAGGTAATGTCACAGTAGTAAACATTAAATTCATTTGGGACATAGTATAGTAAAAAGTTTGCAAAGCTTTTTATCAAAAAAATGGCTCAAATACATAACTACAGACAGGTGTAAAAATGCATCCTGGCATGTTTCTCATCAAATGCCGCAATATATATAAATATATATATATATATATATATATATATATATATATATATATATATATATATATATATATATATACATATATATATATATATATATATATATATATATATATATATATATGTGTGTGTATATATATAGATAGATATATATTAACATTGGAAAATCACTTTAAGGTCTCTAAATTCTGTATACCCTCAATATCACCATCAGAGAAGTCTCAAGGAATGATTTCTATCTTCCCTTGCTATTTCCAAAATAACTGTTTTCCAAACCATATGGTAGTTGGGATGATACCATTTACATATAGAGCTTAATTGAATTACTCTGCAAAACAAAAACAAATCTGGTAAGCAAAATGCTCCAACTTAGAGGGAAAGTAAGCTTGTCAAATTCCACTTGGGTTCCCCTCCTTGCCAAACAAACTAAATTCAATTTTCCATAAAAAACACTCTAGTGGACTAGACAGAATTGCTTGGAAGAAATACAAAAATAATGATGCATAAGCATCTTCACAGCCAGAATTCTGTGATCCATATCTAATAATATTCTTCCACTAAACTACTATGTCTTTTATTTTGCCCATTAACACCTTGTAAAATGGCTCCACAGTTAATATTGCTTCTACTCTGATACCTAATCATTTATTTGTCTATAGTCCCAAATGTGTAGACAGATACTTTGTAATTTATGGGATAAGTATATGTAATGGATGTTCCCTGCATTTTAGTTACATTGACTTTATCCCTTCATAAGGCATGTCAGCAACAACCTATGGGCAAGAAATCAAAGGCAGCTGGAAGGAGTACTTTCAGTAGCTTCGGAATGAAGAATATCCCACAGAAACTGTACTACCCTAAGCACAGACTAAAATGAAAGAAGAGAAGGAGCCTACCTTAGATTATGTAAGAACAGCACTAAGGAAAATTAAATAAGGAAAGCGGCAGGCTGAGATGAAGTCACAGCAGATGTGATCAAGATGCTAGGTGAGATAGTGGAGAACAGATGTGATCAAGATGCTAGGTGAGATAGTGGAGAAATGGGTCCTGAGGGGACTCATTGCAGTAAGGAGAGAAAGTCGTATACCAGATGACTGGACAATAAGCATACTGATGTCAGTGTACAAGAACAAAGGGGACATCCACTGCGGACAGTACAGAGGTATCAAACTCCTGTCACACTGCATGAAAGTTCTGGAGAGGGTGACTGGCAAATGAAAATGCAGAGTAGTAGAAAGCATGATGGGAGACGAGCAGTTTGGATTAAGGTCAAGATGAAGCGGCAATGGAAGCATTTATAAGGTTGATTAGGAGGATATATGAGGGATCAGAGGCAAAAATTAAAGTGGGTGGGGTCCTCTATGATAATTTCTGCTTGAGGAGAGGAACCTGGCAGGGGTGTCCTCTTTCCCCTTTATTATTTACATTATATTTAAAACCATCGGCAAAGAAAATAAGGGACTCAGAAATGCGGGGATATAACTGGTATGGTAGTCAAGAAAAGCTGGCTTTATTTGCAGATGATATCATTTTATACCTGACAAAACTAGAAAGAGACATTACATTGTTGTGGAACATTTTGAGATAGTTTCAGATCTTTCAGGATACAAAATGAATGAAGCTAAAACAAAGAGAATAGCAGTAAATTATGTACCCACACATGCATTGGAGTATGGATTAAAATGATTCTAGTGTGGCAGCTAAGGATATGTAGGAAGAGACTAAACAAAAGATAATACAAAAACTGAGAAAATGGAAGCTTTGTTATATGGATATGGCTAACAAAACACAAGCAGTTAAAATGTTTTTAGCCCCTTTAGTCTTATATGCGTCAGGCATATTTTATCAACCAGAGGAGAAGTTGTGGATACAATTAATAAAGAGCTGAAGGACTTTATCTGGGAGGGGAAGACAACAAGAGTCAAGTGGGATAAGTTGATTCTTCCAGTAGAGCAGGGCAGATTGGGTTTACCCAATTTAAAGGAGTATTTTGGAGCTACACAGTTAAAACTCTTATACATAGCACAAGCAGAAACCTATAATTCAAAGTAGAAAGGGATGATGATGATGATGATGATGATGATGATGATGAAAAGGGGGAAGCTCAAGAAACAAGGAGAGACTGGGATTTTGGATGCAGATCCTTAAGAAGAATAACAATAACCATGCAGAATATTATATTCATAAAGAAGCAGAAAGTATTCTAAGAACTAAGCAAACATGGGAAGGTGAAAGGAGATTGTGCCGATAAGGATGACTGCAATTAGCGATATAGATAATAGGCAATAGCGGAATGGAATTTATAGGAGAAAACTGGCAAAGGAACCAAGGTATTGGGAGCAAATAACTAGAGAGGGAAATGTCACAGAATGGGAAGACACCAAGAATTTATTTGGACTGCAGGTTACAGATTGCCTTCCCTATCAGGGATTGATATCAGAATATAGGCAAAGAGAAAGAAACAGGGGAGGGTCCTAAATGAAAGACCAGCACTGGTAGAGTTTTTAGTAGAATCTAGAACAGAATCTGCCATTAAAAAAGGAATAATTAGTATAGCATATAAAATATTGCATGATAACTATAAGAATCAATCAGAAGAGATTAGAAAGGATTGGGAAGAGAAACTGGATAAGTAATTCACAAAGAAACAATGGGAGGATATATGTATGTCTCCCAGATATGCAACAAAATCTAGAAGATTTAGGATTTTTGCCTGCATATGTTTGCATAGATATTTCTATACCCCAAGTAGACTCCAGAGAAATTTTCATTAAGCAGACAGCAAATGTTGGAGTTGTGATGAGGAAAAAAGAGGTAATTGGGAACACATTTTCTGAGAGTGCAGTGAATTGGCAGACTTTAAGGATTCCCTACAGGATGCACTGTCAGAGATGCTGGGCAGGGAGATTTGTCTGACAAGGGAGATGTTTTTTCTGAGCTATGATACAGAATGGGAATTGTGGTAAGGCCTTGCTGTTTCTCATAATGGTGGCTGCCAAAAAAAGCAATTACTAGAAAATGGAAATCAAAATCTAAACCACTGTACTAACTGTACTAGAAGTAGTGAATATAGTAACAGATAAAACAACTGGAACTGAGATATTTGGAAAAGGATAGGCACAAACTACATGGTAAAAAAATGGGAATTCTGAGAACAATACATACAAGGGAGGAATGAGGTTTAAAAGGTAGCAGGACTTAATGATCTATGTAGTTTGACTGAAAAAGACTGGGTAGATTATAAGTGATGTATAATGTTTGCAACTGGGAGTGTGTCAGTATGGTTTATGATGTATAATGCTTGCAGCTAGGATTGTGTTGGTGTGATTTGTTTTCATTTATATAAATGTATATGCCTGTGTAGTAAGTGATGGTCTAATAAAGATGTTTCTTATTTAAAAAAAGGCAAGGAACTGAATAATTTATGTAATGCTGCTTAGTTTATATGATATATAGCAATATATGAGAAGTATAATGTTTGTTATGTTAATTATTGTGCGATTACTTTTACATTAATGTAAATTTGCCTATGTCTAAGGTGCTGAAAAAAGATCAGGATGAAGCACAGCCAACCTGATGTTTACAGTGAGAGAGATAGTTGAGAAGAAGTTAGAGATGAGGAAATAGTGTAAATGGGCATTCTGAGACTTGGAGAAAGCATATGACAAGATCCCAAAGAAAGCTAATGTTGGGCAGTCTTGCAGTGGTTCAAAGTCCCAGAAATACTGGTAGAATTAGTGCAGACTATGCACAAGGACCCAATGACTCAAGTAAGAACAGTATTTGGTCTCATACAGGAGATCCCAGTGGGAGTGGGTGTGCATCAGGGTTCATCTCTGAGCCCACTGCTGTTCATACTGGTAATGGACTACATCAGCAAATAGGTTGGAGGGGACACATCAACAAAGTTACTATATGCATATGAAATGGCATTGCATGCAGACTCTGAGTAAGAACTTCAGCAAAGGATAGGGGAATGGAATGGAAAACTGACGGCACATGGGATGAAACTAAGTAGAGATAAGACAGCTATAATAGTAGCAAATGAGAAAAATAAGAAGAAGCCAAGAATTGAGACAGAAGGGGAAATAATGGAACAAGTTAACATAACAGCTTCACATATCTGGGACTGGTGGTTGAGGAGAAGGGAAGTTTAAATAAGGAGGTCAAAGCTAGAGTCAGATAGGCTACAGCCAACTGGCACAGAGTGTCAGATTTATTATATGAAAAAAGAATGTAAAAGAAGCTGAATAGTAAGATGTACGAAACAGTTGTGCAGCCAGTACTACTGCACGGTACAGAAATTGGGTCAGTAAAGGCAGAGAAGTTGAGAAAGCTAGAGGTGATGGAGATGAAGTACCTGAGGTGGGTGGTAAGACATACACTGTGGAACAGATAAAAAAATGAGAACATCAGAGTAGAAGCCAAAGTAGCTCCAGTTGCAGAGAAGGTCAAATAGAACAGATTACTGTGGTTTGGACACTTGTAGAAAAGCAAAATACAATCTTATAAGAAGATATTGGACAGACAGGAAGAAGGCAAGAGGGAATGAGTGTGTCCAGTAAAGAGATGGATAGATTGTGCAAGTGAAGACCTCACACAAGGCATGACTGTTGAAAAAGGCAGGAGAGTGGCACTGAATTGAGAAAGATGGTGAGAGTTGACACTACACCCCAATCACATGTAGAAAATAGGAAAAACGTGATTGATGATGATGATGATGATAATGATCTTATAGCCTAGCAATACATCAAACTCCACTAGCAAGGAAAATAATTTTGGAATGTCTAATTTCAGAGCTGCTAAATATACCAACAGATCATCTGCAAATAATTTGATTTCCTAGGAAAATCACTTATAGCCTCCTATACCTGTACTATGTATAGCTTGTGTCAGTGGCACAACATTCATGGAATTATGCTAGGCTGTTGATGAGAGAGATCCTTTGTAACCTAGTAAAATCCCACTGGTCAGTATTATTTATTATGGGGAACTATCAAATAATTTCTTCCACATTCAATGAGGGCTTGATGAACCAGAGCTGGGGTGAATTTATGATTTCCCATCCATTTGTCTAGGTTGTGTCTGAAGACAGTCAAGGAGCTATTTTCCTTAATAAATAGTGGAAGATTGTTCCACAAAAGACGTATCCTTCAAGAGAGGTATCAGTTTGAGAGGGTGTGGACAAAATGGTGAGCAATTAACAGCACTGTTTCAGCTCTGCTTCATTTTAAAATCTCTGACAGGATTTTTATTAAAAAACTGAAATAGAACATTTCAAAACTTGATGTATTTCTAGTTGAACATCTGCTAAAAGATTTGCTACCAAAAAAAAAACAAGTTTGAAGCTTTTTTAATTACTTTTTCCTGTCAAGAAAACTAGAAACAGCTAATTGTCTCAGGATGAGACACTCTAAGCCCAGTATACAGGACAGTACTATGAAAAAAGACATACAGGCTATAATATAACATCACCGAGTTATCTGTAAAGATAGATAAATTAGAAAGCAAAATGGACAATTGTAAAGAGGAATGTAAAAAATAAGATGAAGTATTGAGTGAATCTCTTAAACAACAATCATCACCAATTGGAGGTATAGAAAAGGAAATGTCTGATTTTGATGGAAGAATACTTAAAAATTAGAAAAACACTGAATTTCTTCTGAACCAAAACAACTTATTGTGGGATAAAGTAGAAGACTTAGAGAACAGATTTAGTAGAAATAACATCAGGATTTACAGGATTCCTGAAAAAGAAAAAGGGGACAGTATGATTCAGTTCCTTAATGCCTGGCTGCCTAGAACTTTGAACCTGCCTGATGTTTTTTCCTTTGGCATTGAAAGGGCACATAGATCACTTTCTAACTCATCTTTAAAAATAAAACCACCTTCACTAAGGTCAGTGATCGTAAGATTTTTCTCAAGTCAAGATAAAGATTTAGTCTTAAAAGCTGCATGGACTAATTATCCAGTTAAAATTAAAAGAAATACTATAAGATTTGACAATGACTATTCTACATTAGTGATGTCCAAGAGAAAAGCATGTATGCCACTTGTTAAAAGTTTAAAGAACAACAACATTAAAGCACAAATGTTGTTTCCAGCAAAAATAAGGACTGACCTTCCAGAAGGAAGGAAGCTGTTTTAACACCTTGGAAAACGCAATGGCCTTTATACAGAAAAATTAAATCCTAGAAAAAAAAGTGGAAGAAATGGACTAGAATCTAAGAAATGAAACAAGAGAGGGTTGGTTAATAAAAAGCAAAAAAAAAAAAAAAAAAACAGTAAAAAAACTGAAGAACAAATGATTATGAATTCTTATTAATTTAAATAAGTACTTGAATACTTATGAACAGGTGTTGCATATTACTTTTTACAAGGAAAATCATTTATTTATTTCCCTATTTCAAATAGATGCTATTTCTCTTTCTAAATGTTAGACTTTAATTCTTTTAGCTATATATGAAATTAAAGCTGCTTGTTTTCACTTAGAGTTTAAAAGGTTAAACTATTCATCTTATTAAAAGTTAATCATTATTATGATAAAACTTATGTTAGGTGGCACACTTTCTGATATGTTGGCAGAGTTGAGTAATGTACTATTAAATATAATACAAGATGCAACAAATGACACTAAAGAGACATGTTAAGTAACAGTCTGGGTAATATACTTGACATGTATTTATTATTTATTTATTTTACATTTGTTGACCGGGCTAGTCTAACTGGATATATGTCCATTTTCAGTAGAGGCCCAGGAAGAAAAGCTCCAAGCACCATAGTTATAACAAGGTTAAAGATTACATTAAATAGCTAACAAAATAGTATGTAACTAGGTAGTAGATTACAATAAAATAGTAAATAGCAGTTATATCTCATACATTGTATTGATTATAAAATGACAAAAAACAGAAAATAGGACATGAATCTTCAGAGGAGTAAAATGCTTAAATGTTACAGTAGTTTTACTGTTCCCTTTTCATTTCTGCTAAACAATATTGTCTAGATTTGAGTAGAAACTGGGAAGTGGTAAAAACAGAGGTGGAATTCTAGCCAGGGTTATTACAAGGGCATAGCCAGTGTGTTCTAAGGAATAATTTGAGTTTTTGTTTGAAGAGGAGTAGGGAAGGAAGTAAAGTAAGTTCACTAGGTAGAAGGTTCCAGTTTTTGTCAACTGTGTTTGAAAAGAGAGGGTCACCTGCCATGTTGTTGGACTTGTTTATGCTAACTAATAGTTTATTAGAGGAGTGTAAGGTATTGAGATTTTTATAGGGGATTATAAGGTTGGAAAATATTGGAGTTTTATTAGGGTCATCGAGGACTTTATGGGCTATGATAAGTTGGTTAAGTTGAAGCTGATTCTGTAGTTCAAGCCAACCAAGTTGTTTTAGATTGTGACAGTGATGGGTTCTGAAGGGGTTACCAGTGACAAATCAGGCAATATTATTATAGGAGCTAGCTAGTTTGAGAATGTTGCTTTTAGTTAGGTTAGTGTAAATTGGTGAGGCATAGAGCAGTATAGAGATTAGAAGTGATTGGGCAATAGTGGTTCTAGTTATAGAGGTAAGGAAGGGTCTAATCCTATATAAGGAGCCCATTCTTCTGTTAACTTTTTTTTATACTGTTGTTAATGTGAAGGACAAAGTTAAGGTTGTTATCTATTGTAATTCCAAGGAGTTTAGTGTTGGAGTCAGGAGAAATGAGGATCCCATTATTAGAGATGACTGAGAAGTCTAATGGTGTGGACTTACGGGTAGGAGTAAAGAGTAGGAGTTTTGTTTTTTGGGATTCAAGAGGAAACAATGCTTTAAAAACCATATTTCTACTGTGTTAAACACCTTCTGAGTTATAGATTGTAGTTCAGAAGAAGATTTGGCTGTGCCAATAATTGTGGAATCGTCTGCATATTGTACGCAAGTAGCTTGTGGAATAGCTAAATGCAGATCATTTATGAATATAGAGAAAAGTAGAGGACCTAGAATTGATCCCTGGGGGACACCCAAGGTGACTGGCAGGAGGGAAGATATATTATTCTCCCAGAGCACTGCTTGCTGCCTTTTGCTGAGGTAGGAAGTGAACCATTGTATTGCTAGTGAGTCAAAGGAAAGAGATTTTAGTATATTTATAAGCAAAGGGTGGTTGACCATGTCAAAAGCTTTTGAAAGATCAATAAGATCAATAAAGAGAGCTGAGGAGAGAATGTGATTATTACGGTTTCTGTTGATAGAATCAGTGAAGGAAAGAAGGGCAGTAGTGGTGCTATGGAATGGCCTAAAGCATGCTGGGTATTGGCTAGTAAGTTATGCTGAATTAAATGGTTCAGTAGCAGGTGATGAATGCATCTTTCCATGATTTTAGCTAAAGGTCATAATAAAGCTATTGGTCGGTAGTTGGAGTATTCATTTGAGTTACCCCCTTTATGTAGAGGAATAATGTGAGAAATTTTCCATATGTCTGGGATGGTTCCTTAATTAATGGTTCTATTTATAAGAATCAATATGGGATAGGTTACAGATTTAGCTGCTTTTTGCAAATATTCAGCTGGGATCTGGTCAGCAGAAGGAGTACAAGGCTTCCATTTTTGGATGAGTTTGAAGATAAAAGTAGTCAAGATGGGTTGTAATTTGAAATTGGGAATAGGGCTATTATTGGGGATAAGAATGCTAGTGTTATCAAGGGATATTTGGCTGGCTAGGGACTGTATGGTCTCAGTAAAGAATGTGTTAAAGGTGTTAGCAATTTTGATTGGGGTCTTGAGATTAGTGTCTGTTGGGCTTAGTGTACTGGAGTGACCAGGGTTAAGGAGTCTGTTGATACTTGCCCAGAATTTCTGTGGATTACTTTGCTGTGTTTGTTGCATTTTGTAGTAGAAGTTTTTTTTTTTATCTGAGAGTATTGCTTTTTTGTTAAATTTCTCAGTTGTTTAAATACTTGTTGATCTGCTATAAGTTTAGTACATCACCACCTATTCCAGGTTTTGTTTCTGTGTAGGATTTTTTGCCTGGTTTCTTTAGAAAGCCAAGGAGCTGGTTTTGATCTAATTCTAATGGTACACTTAGGTGCATGGTGGTCTAGGATAGTTAAAAATTTAGAGTTGAAGTATTTGACAGCCTCTTCAAGTGGTAGGGCTTTTAGGGGAGACCAATTACAAGCAGTAATTTCCTTTTGGAATATCTGTATGTTAAAATTCTTGTTGCTCAGTATTGAGCAAAATATTGTGGGTTGGGCAATAGCAATCTTTTCCCTGATTTTGTAGGTCAGGGAGTGGTCACTTACATCATCGGGTAAAGTCCCTACCTTATAAGTTTGTTGAAAGTTGTTTATAAGAATCCAGTCTAAGGTAGTCTCTTTTTTATTTGGTTTGTTAATTCTAGTGGGGGAGGTAATGGTTTGCGAGAAACCATGAAGGTTAATATGGGAAGTGGGATGGTCAGTATTGATACTTTTCCAATCAATATTAAAGTCACCTAGGATTATGGTTTCTTGAGGGAAGGATGATGTGACCCAGCAAAGTATATTCTCTAGTGTAGTGATGTTGTTCATGCAATAGCATGTTGACATGCAATAGCAGCCAGGAAAGACATGCTATATTATAAACAAAGTATAAAAATATAGAGGTTTACACATATATGAAAGTTACTATCAGAATGATATCAAATAATGATATCAAATAATTCGAGTAACACTCACACATTTACAAGTAAACCTGGATCACACATAACTATCATTCTTTTAATGCAAGTTTATATGCTATGTCTCCTTTAAAATGACTGTCTGCTTTTTATTGAACATCTCATACAAGTGGTGCTTGCTGAATCATTAAATGTTATTTCTTTGAGTGCAATGGCTTTTCAGTGGTTATGATGCTTTGACATGTTTTTTGTTGTTTTTTTTTGTGGTTTGGAGGGGTTTGAGGGATTGATGTGTGGTGTGGAGGTAGCTTGGATTCACTTGTGAGCGTTTTTGTGTGAACTGCAACTAGTGGATTGTTCATTTTCAAGCCCTTACATGAAAACCAGCTTGAAACAACTTAGAGACATGAGCACTTTTGTGATGCTGTGGGAGTTCTAAAATTCCAAGAAATGTCCAGGTTACTTTTTCCTGTCTAAAAATACGTAATCATAATAACCATAACTATTCTCCATAAAACTCATTCCTACTTCTACCATAAAAATCTCTTGCAAAAGCTAAAACCATGCACCAATGCACCCAATAACATTCCCTCATCCTTCTTCAGCATAGCTGCCGAAGCCATTGCCTTCCTAATCAATCGCTCTATCCAAGAAGGTCTTGTACCCAAACTCTGGAAAAGGGCTTTCATCATTACCTTGCACAAAGGAGGCAATAATAACAATATTACTAACTTCCGTCCCATCGCCATCCTCTCTCCTATATCAAAACTCCTAGAGAAATGTATCCATCTTCAACTCCTTCCCTATCTCTTAGACAATAACTTACTAACTTCCACACAACACAGATTCAGACCCAGTCACAGCACCATGACTGCCCTCCTTATCTTCCTGGAAACTGTAAATAAAGCCAGAGATTCTGGCTGTACTGTATCTACCCTCCTTCTTGACCTCTCTAGGGGCTTCAATACTATCTCTCACAACTTTCTCCTGACTAAACTATCTAACCTAAACCTATCCCCTTCCTCTCTCAATTGGTTCACCAGCTATCTCTCCAACAGGCAACAAGCTGTCAAGTGGAAAAAAGCCATCTCCTCTTTCCTTAACACCCCCACTGGTGTCCCCCACGGTTCCATTTTGGGTCCTCTCCTCTTCAATATATTCATAAATGATTTTTTTCTGCTCAATCCCTCATGCTAAACTTATTCAATATGCAGATGATTCTACAATTATCTGTGCAGCCACATCCATCCCCACTCTCTTAAAACTGACTCAAGATGCCTTCTCTACCACAGAACAGTGGATGAAAGACAATCATCTAGCACTCAATGCATCAAAAACCAAACTTATGGTATTTATCCCCTCAAAAACCAACACCATTGATAGAAAACTATTCTCCATCACCAGCCAGAATAACACACCTCTTGAACTGGTATCTGAAACCAAACTACTAGGAGTCCAGATTGATGACCAGCTTAAATTCAATAGCCACCTAAACATAAAAAACCCACCAAAATCTTGGCATGATCTACCGACACAATCAATTCCTCACTACATCTACTAAGCTCACTCTCGCTACTGCATTTCTCATCCCTTCCCTCCTTTATGGTGCCCCTCTCCTAACAAACCTATAATCATCTCTCAAAACAAAACTGTCCTCTTGTTATAATAAAATTGCCAAATTTGCCACTAGCCAGAAATCATCAACCCATCACTGTGCATCTCTCCACAAACTAAACTGGCTAGAGCTTCCCAGCTATCTCTCCTATATTCAGCTTACTTATGCTCACAAACTCATTTTTCATCCCTCCCTCTGTCCCTCCCTCAGCTCTACCTTTAACATGCACCAGCCACAAAGACTCCTAAGATCTAACAACCAAAACCTAATAGAACTGTACAAACCCCTTCGCTCTCCAGGACAAAACCTCCTGTCCTTTGCCCTGGCATGCCTATGGAACTCCCTCCCTCCATCCGTACTACCACCCTGCCTTTAAAAAATCACTGCACTCACATCTAACATCCACATGGGAATGCTCCTGCTCCCACCCCTCATAGCCTATTCTCCACTTCTTATAGGCTCTCCACTTCCTACAGGCAACTATATCATATATTACCAGACACCAAATAATAAGCCAACTGTAAATAACCTCTTATAATTCTCAAATCCTACTATTCCATTTCTACAAAATTTAGCCTAAAAAATGTATTGTACCTGCTTAAATCTTGTTTTTCTACAAAATGAAGCCTAAAAATTGCATTGTAACTGCTTAATCTTTGTTTTGTCTTGAACCCACAAATGACTGATATTGTAAACTGCTGTAATCTTTTTGTAACTGTTGTTTTGGAGCTTTTCACCCCAGGACTCCATTGAAAACTGGTTCTTATTGGCCCAATGGACTATCCTGGTTAACCAACTACAAATAAATAAATAAATATTTTGAATCATGTACAAAGATGTCAAAGAATACGAATTAGATAATAATCAAAAGACAATGAATTACATTCTAAATCACTGGCCATTATTACATAGTTCTGTATGCTTGCTACTGATAGTATACTTGATGTGCAATAGCATCCAGGAAAGTTATACTATGCTATAAACAAAGTATAAAACATATAGTTTCTTACATATATAAAAGTTATTATTGGAATGTTATCAAATAATTAGAGTAACATTCACACTTTTGCAAATTAAACCTGGATCACCCATAACTGTAATTATTTTAAAGCAAGTTTATATGCTATGTCTCCTTTAAAAATGACTGCCTGCTTTTTTATTGGACATCTCATATAAATAGTGATTACTGTCTCATACAAATAGTGCCTACTGAATCATTAAATGTTATTTATTTAAATATCAACTCTTTTTAGTGGTTAACATACTTTGAAATGTTTCTTGTTCGTTTTTGGTGGTTCAGAAGGGTTTGTGGGATTGATGTATAAAGTGGAGGTGGCTTGGATTCACTTGTGAAAGTTTTTGTGTGAATGGCAGCTGATAAATTGTACATTTGCAAGCCCTTGTCATGGGGACCAGCTTGAAGCAGTTTAATTAGAATCATGAGTGCTTTTGTGATGCTGTGGGAGTTCTAAAATTCTAAGAACTGTCCAGGTTACTTCTTCCTGTCTAAAAGTAAATAATTGTAACATTTTCAATCATATGCTAAGATGTCAATGAATACAAGTTAGATAATAAGCAAAAGACAGTGAATCGCATTCTAACCCATAGTTCTGAATGCTTACAGTATACCAAAAGGATAGTTTATATACTAGCCCATATAATGACACTTCTGATAAAAAATTTAGGATTGTGTTTCTCTGTTAGTGTATTTTTAATGATAAATATAACAAATAATATCTGAGAACAATTTATTATGGAAAGTTTGAATCCTAAAAGGGAAGATTTTTCAGATATTTGTTCAGATACTATTAGAAATAACATTTAAGGAAAAATAAGACTGATTCTAACAGTAGTACTAGACTGAAGTGTATCAAATATATAAGGGTAAATGTAAATGCTCTACTATATGGGACTCTACCACAGGATTATAGCTAAAATATAAAACCTAGGAATATAGTCATAGTATAAGACATAGTATACAAACAGAAATAGAAAGAGCTCAAAATAAGTATATATATATATATATATATATATATATATATATATATATATATATATATATATATATATATATATATATAGATAAAGAATATAAAAATGTCTACAAGGGTAGGAGATTGGCACAGTGGTTAAGGTGTTCACCTTATAGGCACGAGGTCCAGGGTTTGATTCTCACCTGGGGTAATTGGGCTTGGAATGGCTCACAAAGAGAGTTAGTTTGGTACTAATTTATTTACTTATGATCCTATGAACAGCTTTACACACAGTAAATAAAATAGAAAAATGTAAAATCATCTGACCTATAAATGAATAAATATGAAAATAATTTCATCACTATAGTAGACCAGTGAGATAATGTGAGGTACAGGGAAAGATAATTGTAGATTTATTCAGTTAGGTCAACTTACAATAAAGATTCTGAATACCTGTTTAACTTTTCTTATTCATAATTACTCACTGATGGGCCTTTTTTTAAGATGATGCATACTAAAAATATGAGACACATTAATATGAATCAGAAGCATGACATGCTTTGTTAATTTAATGCAGATTTTCAGAGGTAGTTTGTTCATCTTTTTCAACAAACTAGGAATATTTTATTCCATGGTACAATGTTTTATGGTTATATCATTAGGTACTTTTTTATTTTTTTCAAACGTTTTGCCATAGCTGAAAATTTCATATTGTTATAAAGTATATAAGTTCTGTACATAAATGTGATTTCATTATACTTGTGTTTTTTTCTCTCTTATACAAATGTTTGATTTTAAATGCATATCTATTAATATTAATGGATTGAATAATCCAGTAAAGAAGGGGAGTTTGTTCATATACAATTATATAAAACTCAATTAGTATTTCTACAGGAAACATAATTACTTAATAAAGATGTAGATAAACTTTCATTAAAGAATTATTTGGTTTTAGCAGGTTCTGGCTTTTGAGCTAAAAGAAGAGGCACCCTCATTTTATAGAAGAACTCACCAGTATCTCCTAAAGTAAAAGATACCAATGTTAATAAAAATGTATGTTAATCATTGTTATAATTGAGTGGAACAGAAAACTATATACATTGGTGAACTCTTATTGGATTCCAGGGTTTGGAGCTAAAGATGCAAAAAATTACTTAAATACTATAGCCTATTACATGAAAGGTAAAGTCGTAATGGCTGGTGATTTTAATTTTATTTTATCAGACAAAGATTTCACTGCAGATAAAAAGCCAAGAATCACATCTTCAGCCAAACACTTAAAACATTTTGTAACCCTAATGAATTAAAAGGATATATATGAGCTAAGGAAAACATTCTCACTTAAATTTATCTATTATTCATATAGATATGGAACACAAACAAATATTGATAACATTTTGGTCTCAAATAATCTAATATAGATCAGAGAAATTTCATTAGTTTCATGTCCATTACTGGACCATAATGCTTTAATCTTTAATATTGTTTTAAAAGTTGACAATCTGATACATCACAGGAGATAACCAGTGTACATTATTAAAATAAAATGATTCAATGATTGGTATGTTAAAGAGATCAAAAATGTCCTAGAAATAAACATGAATGGTGAAGTAACTGATATTGTCCTGTGGGATTCATCAAAGGCTTACTTAAATAGAAGAGTTACAAGCTGGTGTAATAGTAAAACAAGAGAATGGGATAAAGAATTGAATATAATATAGGCCAAAATAGACACATTAAAGTTAAATCTAAAACCGAATGACATTATCAGTCAGTCTGAACTTAAAAACTTAATTACAAACTATGCTGAAATTCTAAATCATAACGTTTCAATAAACATAGAAAAACTTAAACTTCAGGCATATTCAGTAAACTCTTTAAGCTTGCATAAACTTGCTCTTCTATCAAAGAAAATGAATAAACTAAATCATATCAAAGAAATTATAACACATATAAATAATGGGTCTATATCACAACGTCAAACTTACAAAAGTTTGATCGTGTAATATTGAACCCTACTGTCTGAAACCCAACAAAATTGAAAGCACAGAACAGCAATTTTTTTACCCAGGGAAAAAAATCGCTGTTCCGTGACAAAACAAAAAAAAAAATTAACCTTAAACTGAAGCCCCAAAAACGGTCTGCTGATTTTTTCCCTGGGAAAAAAGTCGATGCGCCATGGCTTTGCTATTTTCCACTTTTGGACTTTAGGGTTCGATATTACAACGTTCAAACTTATTTAAGTTCGATGTAATATAAACCCATAAATAATAATAAAGAGAGTAGAACAGATATTTAAGGTATTCTTGAGTGCTTTAAAATGTTTCATGAAAATATAAATAATAATGCAAATAACCTAGATAATGATGATATAATTGAAACTTTTCTAAGGGAAAATATACATAATAAATTAACAAATGAACCAAAAAATGAGAGACTATTCACTTTAACAGAAATAAAAGATCAAATAAAAAAGTTAAAAATAATAAGGTTCCGAGCTTAGATTGTCTTATACCAGTGTTATAAAACACCACTGGATGATGCAGTTAAAATATTAGATAAGGTCTACAGAGAAATAAAAACAACTGCTGAAGTCCCCCCATCATGGAAACATTCCTTTATATATCACCTATTTTAAAACAAGACAAAGATTTTACAATATTTTCATCATACAGAGCCATTTCACTTTTAAATGTGGACTGTAAGATGTTCATGTCAATTTTAACTAACAAAATTAATCTACTTATACCTAAACTAATTAACAATGATCAAACTAGGTTTATTTTAAATAGATAAGTACAGGATAATTTAATAAGAATGCATACATTAATAGACTATGCAAACAAAAGTAAAAAGAATTTTCTATCATTAGTCTCAATTTAGATAAGGCTTTTGACTCTATTAATTGGTGGTCCTTGTTTAAAACACTTAGTGTAGAATTTCTCACCTGAGATAATTGCATTCATTTCTAAGTTATACAACAACTCTTGTGCTTATTTTAAAATATGTTCTTTTTTTCCTAATTGCTTTAAATTACTAAAAGGCACAAAACAAGTCTGTCCATTATCACCTTTACTTTTTGTATTAGCTATTGAATCCTTTGCTAATGGTATTAGATCCAATAAGAACATTAATGATATCAAAATAAAAGAAGATTTTGAGCTAAGAATTCAACTCTTTGCTGATGATATTTTAATAACAACAGGAAATATAGAACATATAACTAGTTCTATGAGTCAGTGTGAAGAAATGTCAAACTTAACATTTAATCATAATAAAACAAATACATTATTAATTAATAAAAATTAAAAAAATTCATACAAAAAATATTCCAACTTAACTATAACCATTATGTCTCATGGTAAAGAAATATTACAAACTTTCAACAGGTTGTCAATAAAATTTTAAGTTTAGTCACAAATTGGAACTTAAAAAAATAAAATTCTTCTTTACTGTGGAAGAATGATTAATGCTTATTAAGATGGTAATTTTCCCTAAAATATTGTCTTAATCTTTAGTACTATTTCCACCAAAAAAATCGATGAAGAAGATAAATAATATTCTATTATAATTTTTTTGGCATCATAATAAACCAAAAGTTTTCTTTGATTGGTACAGAAAAGGTTGGGATAATGATAGAATATGATTCCCTGGTATTCAAGTGTATGCTACTTCAAGAACTGTAAAATTTATAGCATTATGGATAAATTCATTTTATGATTCAAAATGGAAATAAATACAAGAAATATTATTAGTAAATAATAAATATATCACTAGTCATAAACAAATAGTACCGAATAGTTTTATCTGGTTATTAAAAGATTTTTGAGTAAATGGTATTACACCTTCTTCTCAAACTCCCTATATAAATAACATAATTTCCTCTTTCCAAAAGTTCATATATTCTAACCATTGTATTAAAGACTTAATATTTTCTATGCTTCCAACTGTATATACAAATGACTGCTTAGAAACTCATAACTTCAACAAAATGCTAGTATTGAAACAAGAAAGTAATTTCATTTATTGGCATCAGTTCTTCAATGGTACTGATATATATATATATATATATATATATATATATATATATATATATATATATATATATATATATACATACACACACACACACACACACACACATACATATATATATATATATATGTGTGTGGTGTGTGGATTCACGGATTCACTTTGGAACATCGATGCTCATATTATCGAACCAGAAAACCTCAAGACCAAATATCGTAACATCGGAATACCGAATGGCGGAGTTTACACATGGTAAGAAAACACTTGGCCAACTGAAACCAATGCCGAGGTCAACATACCCTGTTCTCCACTATTGTATGATTTCAGAGTTGGTATATTTAGTTGGGTGGGTGAGTTTTTGTTATCTTGGTGTGAAGCTCAATTTTAGTTTGCCAAGTGTTTCCGTACCACATGTAAACTGCACTGTTAAGTATTCTAATGTTACGATAATTTGCTATTGAGATTTTCTGGTTAGATAATATGTACGTCGATGTTCTGAAGTGAATTCATACATATATATAAAATTTATATATATATATATATATATATATATATATATATATATATATATTTATATATATATATATATATATATATATATATATATATATATATATATATATATATATATATCTTTACTCATTCTAACTCTGCGATACATACATTCAAACCTTTTACTCTCTCTTCACTCCCACTCAAAAACAAAGCAAAAAAAATCTACAAATCAACCACTTTACTTCCCTTAGACAACTTATTTTAAAATTGCTGCTGTCAGGTGATATACATCCTAACCCTGGTCAGAACCACATTTTCTTTGACCCTGCTTATTCCTCACACCTCCAAAACACTATCCCCAATACTTCTTCCCAACTACTCACACCCACACCCACCAAAACTCTATCATTACTATCTATGACTATCCAAAGTGTCTCAAACAAAGTATCTCTCTTCCATGCCTGGTTGTCCATACATACCCCTGATATTCTATGTCTCCCTGAAACCTGGCTTAAGCCTCATATATCCAACACTAAAACACTTCCACCAGGCTATAACATCCTCCATCAGGATCTGTTTAAAAAAAGGTAGGGGTGTTGTTATTCTCTACTCCATTCAACTCACCCTTCACCCTGTCTCAATTGCCACCTCAGATTTTCACTCAGCTGAAATACTCATAGCTATCTGTCAAATAAATACACATAAGAAGCTTGCTATAGTCTCTGTCTATATCCCCTAGGTAATAACATCCCTATCCTGGAAAACCTTCTCTCTTGGATCTCTTAAAACACCTCTCATGAAACCATTATCATGGGTGATGTTATCATTGATTGAAATGCCCTTGATACTGACTCCTCAAACTCCTCCATAAATCTCTTTGGATTCTCCCAGCTAATCACTAACCCAAATCATTTAAACAAGCACACCAACTCAGGTCAGACTCTCGACTGGGTCCTCACCTCCAACCACAGTCATTATCATAACCCTTTTACACTGCCGTATGCCCTTAGTGACCACCATCCCACCTCAATTATTAGACATTTCCCCCCAGCTCTATAAACCCCGGTTTTACAAAGACTGACAAAAACTCTTTACCTTTAATCCTGATACTTTCAACAATCTGCTCTCCTCAACTGACTGGTCCTTCCTCTACAATCTACCACTAGAGGATGCAGTCCAATCTTTTAACATCTTTCTAGAAACACTTAACTCCCTGGCCCCCATTAGGAAACTAAGGATCAAAACTCATTTTGTCCCCTGGTTAACACAAGCCACCCAAAACAATTATGAATAAGAGAGATAGAGCATGGAAAAAATGGAAGAAATCCAAATCCTCCACTGATCTTCAAACCTATAAAAAGCTCCGAACCTTAACCAAAAAAAAAAAATAAAAAGGTTACCCTTGCTAAACCAACTTTTTCCAGAAACCACTTCAGAGCCAACATTCCAACTCTCAAAAATTCCAGCAGTCTGAAAAGAAAGTACTACATCCTGGGTGCCCATCGTCCCCCAACCACTGTCCCAATAGCTCTCCCACAGACACTGCTACTTTCCTTGATAACTTCTTCGTTGACTCCAGTGCACCCTGACCAAAAATGATAATATTAGTGACCCTACACCCCCTATTTCTACCCACTCTACCATCTTTTCCTTCAAGCCCATCTCCATAAGCTAGATAAAGTCTCTTCTCTCTAAACTTAAGACTTATTCTCCATCACTGGATAACTTACCTCCTCAATTCCTAAAAATAGTTGCCAACTCTATTGTTTTCCCCATCTTCATACTACTCAATAGATCCATTCAGGAAAACACTATGCCTAATAGCTGGAAAAAATTCTATGTCATACCCCTTCATAAAGATGGTAATGCAACTGAGCCCTCTAGATTTCAGATCAATTGCCATCCTATCACCCCTGTCTAAAATGTTAGAAAAGTGTATCCACAAACAGTTGCTTAATTTCTTCCTCCAAGAAAAACTACTTACCCCATCTCAGCATGGCTTCCACCCAAAACACAGTACTGCCACTGCTCTTATAGCCTTCATAAATATCATTGCACCATAGGTTCATAGGTTCATAGGTTCATACTAGGCTATCTGCCCTAGGGCATTTATAAGCCTAGCCAGAATTTGTTTGGCTTTCGCCACCCATTTTAAATTTATTTTGCTATGCCCTTTTTCGAGGTTAGTATGCAATAATAAGTTAGTTTCTTGCCTGTTTCTCGATCTATCCAAAGCTTTCAACACTGTTTTCTACAGACTACTACTTTTCAAACTCACATCACTAAACTTGTCTAAGTCTTCACTATCTTGGTTCTCCGGCTACCTGTCTAACAGATTCCAGGCTGTAAAATGGCAATCTAGCTTCTCTCCCTTCCTTCCTGTTCAAAGTGGGGTGCCCCAAGTCTGCATCCTTGGATTCCTACTTTTCAATATCTTTATTAATGACTTTCACTCCTCCTGCCAACTCTCTACTATTATTCAATATGCTGTGGATTCCACAATCATCTCCTGCTCTGACATTACTCACCTTCATACCCTTACCCAACAGTCCCTTCACTCAGTCGAAAGATGGCTTACTTCTAATCAGCTGGTAGTGAACCCTAAGAAGACTAAACTTCTCCTATTTCTCCCTACAACTCTCCAACATCATCAAAGTACCTTATCAGTCTCCTCACTGGACAACACTACCATCTCCACTGAATGTCAAACAAAACTCTTGGGAATCACTATCGATGACCACCTAAAGTTTGATCTTCATACTCAGCAATGCATCAAAAAGACGCATCAAAAACTCAGACTCCTATACAGACATAGAAAATACCTCATTCAATCCTCCAGACTCTCCCTTGCACAAGCCTTCCTACTCCCCACATTACTGTACATAAACCCCATACTCACAAACCTCCAGTCCAATCTCCTGACTAAACTAGAATTTACCTATAACAAAATTGCAAGAACCTCTAACTCCCCCTATTACACTCATCACTGTATAGCCCTAAAAAACCTGCAATGGCTTGAATTTTAGCACCAAATTCTATTACCCCATCTTCTCACAGCTCATTCAATCTTACAAGACCCATCATTCTGCCCCTCTCTCTCTCTCTACTCTCATCCAGCCTTATACTCCCATATGTGCTCTCCGTAGCTCTCAACAGAACCTATTGCAAGTTTATAAGCCTAATAAAAATATTGGAAAACTTCTCTACAGCTACTCCATCACAAAAGCTTGGAACAAACTACCACTACATGTCAGACCTATCTCTAACCCCAGCTCCTTCAAAATAGCACTAAAAGATACCTACAGCAACACATGGTCATGCCCTTACAATGACCCAACATAAATTATGTTCAAGTCAGCTATAATTTCTGCCTACTTCTCCCCCCCCCCCCTCTAAGCAGCAACATTTATAAAATTCAATGAGACTATACTGATTTCAGACTGTCAACTTCTCTGCCTCTATTATCCTATGTCTTTTGCCTACTTCCTACCTAAGTTGCTTTTCCCCCTACTTACTACCAGTGATTTCTTTTCTGTTGCTACTCTACACTCAACCTTTCACTACAGCTATCTTCCTTGTTGGCTTATAACTGCTTGTATCATAATATTGCCTCCTGCATTAGCATACACCCTCATTATATAGCCCTCTATCTGTCTTACTTTTGGCAAAATTGTATTATGCACAGCACATTGTTTTTATTATTATTCTCGTCTCCCCTGTCATTAAAAATGTTATATTGGTGATAGTTATTTTTATGTTAGTTTGTTAAATCTTGATTATTGTTATCTACTGTTTGTTTTCTTTGCATGGAGCTTTTCTCCTCGGGTCTCCACTGAAAAGGGGTCTTTACCCAATTGGACTAACCTGGTTAACAAATGTCAAATATATATATATATATATATATGGGTGTACTTTCCTACTTTTTCGAAATGGGAAAGTACATCCCCACTTAAGCGAAACTGCACTTTCGCTTAAGCTCACTAGACCGAACCTACCACACCACAATGGAGGACATTGAAAAATGGGCTATGTCCTCCACTATGGTGCAATAGTCATGGACCTTAGGGTTAGGGCATGGGTTAAGGTAAGGGGATAGCCCTACTAACTATCCCCTTACCCTAACCTGTGCCTTAACCCTAAGGTCCGTGACTATCGCATCACAGTGGAGGACATAGCCCGATTTGGAATGTCTTCCACTGTTGTGCGATAGTCACGGACCTTAGGGTTAGGGCACAGGTCAAGGTAAAGGGATAGCCCTACTAACTATCCCCTTACCCTAACCCATGCCCTAACCCTAAGGGCTGTGACTGCTAGCCCGTTCAGTCTAGCGGGTTCACAAAAGTGCACTTTCGCGTTAGTGTGGGTGTACTTTTGAAGTTCAAAGTAGTGAACTTTCGTTCTTCAAAAGTACACCCATATATATATATATATATATATATATATACACTGTTGAAAATTTATGCACCAGATATAATCAAGATTCTGAGAACTGATTAATTTTACAAATATTTAGAGTCTTTGTGAACACAGAGATAAATAAGATATTTAACCTAAATAAACAATTGCTCCCCAAATTATTGAAATTCTTAACAAATATTAATAATAATGCAATGAAAAATAAATCGTATTTGTCACAAATTTGTAAAATTCTTGTTAGATTTTACAGTTCTATATTAGAACATTGAAGTATTACTACATCGAATGCTCTAATATAGAACCATTTAATTCGAAACACCATAACATCGAATACTCAGAACAGCAAATTTTTTCCCAGGGAAAAAATTCACTGTTCCAACAAACATACACACAACACAAGCACACCAAAATACATAATCCACACACATACACTTCACAAAACCCTACACTAAACCATACATATACTACTAGCTATCCACTTACCTTAACCCAACCCTAACCCTAAGGTCCATAACTACCGCACACTCACCTTACCCGCTCCCTAACCATAAGGTCCCTATCACACACTCACCTTCATTCGCTCACTTACCTTAACCCGGTCAGTAACCTTCGCTCCATAGTCGAGGAAGTAGCGAAGCTGCAGAAACAGCCCACAGAATACTTTCCCTAGGAAAGTATTCGATATTCTGCAGCTTCGCTATTTTCAGCGTTTGATGCAAAGGGTTCGATATTAGAACATTCGATGTAGTAATACTTTGATGTTCTAATATAGACCCAGATTTTACATATGTAGACAATTCCTATTGGAACTACTCCTCAAAAATTAATAATGAAGACTTCTTTGAAGAATACAAGAAATTAATATTCCAATCTTCTGATAAAACATATTGGAAAAAATGTACTTGGAAATTTTTATACAGAGCTTTTGTCACTCCTAACAAAATTACAGTTATGTATAAATCAGAATTAAATGCTGGAGCTGTGATTCTGAAATAATAGCTGATTGGACACATATGGTATATGAATGTGAAGTCATCTTCCCTTTTTGGAAAGAAATTAATAACTTTATTCAAACTCTATGGTCATATAGATGTAATATTTCTAATTCTTTAGTTTTATTTAATATTCCAATTCCTGAGATAATTACAAAAACCCAAGTGCCTCTTCTTCAGTCTATATTTGCTATCGCCAGAAAATGAATTACTAAAAATTGGAAAAGTAAAGTTAACCTCTAGTGTTGAATTTATTAGTATGGCAAAAAATTGTTTGATGTAGTGAATTTCATACTATAAAGATGAGATTTCTAATATTACACATTCTTATAAATCTTGGCTTAAACTTAAAGACTTGCTTGAAAAATATTAATTGTTGTTGATGTATAACTTTGATGTATTGATCAGCTGTGGACCTATGTAAATAGTTATTTGTTTATTTTATAATTGATTTAAAAAGAGAGGTATCTATTCCACCATCAGGTTCTGTTTATGTTATGGAAGAAGTTTAGTTCTTTCAAGTGGGTGGTTCATGGTGTTATTTGTTTTGCTTTAGGCGGTCCCATAGGAGCTTTGTAAGCAAGGCAAAGGTCAGCCCTCAAAAATCTGTAAGAAACAAAGAAGAGGGATAGTTCTTTAAAGTGGTCTTGTAGCGCATGGAAGTCAGCCCTTTTATTTCCTTTGTGAGGAATCACTTAGGTTTCTCCTAGTTGAGTTATATGTTTAGAAATACCAAATGGGGCATCTAAATATACTGTGGGTCTGATAATAGAAGAGGTGAGAGGGATAATAACTTTCTTTGACCTAGAAGATATTCCATGGTGATAAATTAGGCTAGATAAAATGACTTCCTAACAAGAGTACATACATGGTGGTCAAACAACAGTTCACTGTCTATGAAAATACAGAGGTCCCTAATGACTATGCTAATTTTCAGAGTGTGGGGGGTGACATCTATGTGGTACACTTAAAAGCACTTATGTTTCCTAAAGCGCATGATACTACATTTATTGACATTTAGCATTAGGCCATGATCCTGGCACTATTTGTTTGTGCATGTAAGCCCCTCCTGGAAAACCTGAGTGTTAGCTGAAAAAGTTATAATAGCTCTGAGTACATCCATAAATTTGGTCAAACACAGACCCATGATATCAGCTTTAATGAGGGTGATGTTTAATACAGAAGTAGTCCCAGTACTAAAACAGTATTTCCCCTGCACTAATCGACTAGGTTCTGTCAGAGGGCCAGTTTGCTATCCAATGAGTTACATAAGGGTTACTATTTAGTTTGGTTAGTTTGCAAATAATACCAGAATGTGAGATGGTGTCAAAGCACTTCACTAGGTCGAAGAAAGAGTTGTGTAAAAATATGCCTTCATCCAATGCCTCAATGACATTTACAACAAAGTCTGCTGAGTTTAGAAAGCAGGATCTACTTTTACCAAACCTAAACTGCTCAGGATCAAGGGACAGTAGACTGCCAATATCACTGTTTATAAGTTCCATAATGATGCACTCTATTGCCTAGCAGATTTGACTGGTTAGGCTTATTGGTTTGTAGTTGCCAAAATCTGTGGTGGGTCTGATTTTGTGAAGTTGTGTGATCACAGATTTTTTCCACACCTCCAGTACTAATTCAGTTGAAAGGCTGAAGTTGAACAGACTGAGTAGTGTATAGCTAAGGCTCTGCTTGGTGCTGACACAAAAAAGAAGCCTATTACATTGCCCAGACCAATGGACCCATGGAGCTAGTATTGTTAGCCTGGAGACTGATCTCAGTACTTGCCTCAAGGTGATTTGGAGGGATGTGGATATGATTTTTGGGGGGAAGTTAGGGGAGAAAAGCATACAATATCTGTGCCACATTTATCAGCTAGTAAGTTGGATATGTCCTCAATAGCTGAGTTTGCGTTATGGTTATGTATCCACTCAGTGCAATGTTGGGTATTGTTTGTAAGGTTACTAGCATACTTGAAAAAGGCTTTGTGGTTGTCCTTAACACAGGTGGTGATTTTCAATCAGTAATATTTCTTGGGGTATATGATTTTGCTTCCAAGTTCTTTGTTTAGTCTTTTGAATTAATTTTTGAAGCTTAGGATGTTCAGTTTATTCCCAAGGACAATGAGGGTCTTCATTTTGTTACATAGTTTGTTTATGCAAGGATTCCACCATAGAGGTTTGTTCCTAAACTTATTATTATATTTTTTTACCTGACAGCAACCAATGCCTCTAGGTAAGCATTGAGGTGATACTAGAAACTATCTGCAAACGCAGTGGTGTGTTATATGGGGTCATCAAGAAGACTGTGGTACTTGCATTGCATTAGGTTATGTTAATTGCAATAAGCTTGCCTTTGAGTAAATTTGAGTAACCTCTAACAAAGTAAGAGTTTTAAGGTAGATTTGTGTTTACCTTCTTAGTGAATATAACTGAGCAGTGGTTGGAATTGATTGGTGATGGGGTACCTACAAGTATAGAGCATTGCAGACTTATATTAGTGAGCTACAGGCCCAATATTTTTAAGCTGTTAGTTGGGAAATGCAGTAATTGGTCTAAATCTAAACAATCTAGTAAGTGCTGTGCATACTCATTTGTAGCATTGTATGTTTCCCACATTATGGATGGAAGTTCAACTGTCCAAAGAGAACAATGTCTCATTCAATGGAGAAGGACTCTAGTTTGACCTCCTGCACTACAGCTGATGGGGGGGGGGTTCTGCAGTTACAATGGGGAGGGATTCTGTTTATAGCTTAGTTTTGTAGGCTACATGTGAAGTGACATAGAGAGGTTATTGCAGTTGGCCATGATATGGTAGGAATTCTTACTAATGGTAAATAGGATGAGGAGAAGCCCAAAATTATTTGCCTTGATTTATAAGTCTTAATGTGACTGGGCATCTTAGGAATATGGACACACCACCTTCTACAGCACAGTCATTCAGGAAGTGGATCTGATAAGCACTGAGACCTGGGACAGAGGATGTATTATTACTACATTAGAGCTATGATTCAGTAACAGTGCAGATATCTATATTTTCAAGGGGCAAGAAAGTTCGTAGGCAGTGCAGTTTCTTATTTAGGGTTCTAGCACTGAGTAGCACTACTTTTATGTAGTCTCAATTTAGTTTGACTATGTTAGCAATTTGAAGAAACTGACTTCACTTAAAAAAAAAGGCAGGGGTGGACAAAGTTTTGATCGACAAACAAAAGCCATGAGGACAGAAAAACAGGCTGTCCCTGGCAAGGCAGGTAGGCTGATATATATATATTGGACATCATTAGAATGACACCAATAATTGAGCTATCTTTTATTTTGACTGTGACATTTTTTTGGTGCAGATAAGATTTTGCTTGCAACTCATTTTATATAAGCCCTGAATATTTATATGGAGACTCCATCATGCCCCCTCATCATATGACCCAAGGAGTTCTGTCTCAAGACAGTCACCCCCACACACAAAATGACTATGTCATGTATGTACCTAGGGTGAATGGACTTGAGAGCGCTTGTGACATGTTGAATCATGGCACCCAAGACACCTTACTGTCACCCTTTCCTTGCTCAGTCTGCAAAGTGCTACAGCTGTGTGTCTCATTATGGTCACCTATAACTAGGAAGTAACCAAGTATATTAGTCTGACCAGGATGCCTTAAGGGCTTTGGATGGCCAGCTGGGTGAATCCTTCATTCTTCTCTAGTGTCTTCTAGTGCTATTTGCTTGTAAGCATGTTGTTGAGAAGCTTGTTGACCCAACCTACATCTTAGAGGCCTTTGTGGGTCAGGCAGAAATTTCCTAAGTACCTTATTCCAGTTTTTATTTATTTATTTATTTGCTGATGTAGGATGGGGTGAGTGTGGCTGTACATTATTGGTATTAGTTCTTACAACCTTGTGGGTGCTGGTAATGTGTTTGGATGTCAGACTGGCGGCCAGAGATAACAAATATTTACACCTCTCACAAGTAAATTCACCTAGCGGTAGAAGCAAATGGCTGTCAGTAAGCATGAGGCAGATGTTAGACTGATTGAGGGTGCCTGGTGCTAGCAGGCTTGCTATACATGGTGCTGGAAAATGGCTTCTAGGATCTGGTATGTAATTTCCCATAACAGTAGTCTACACTATTTGGGTCCAACATCCTCTGACCATCCAGCTTTCAAAGTTAAAGGGGACATTCCACATGATTTCACTGTCTGGAGCATAAAAGGACGGTTATACTTGTTAAAATAATCAGAGCCCTGAAAGAAGCAATGCTAGGAAATGCATCAAAAGGCAAATTAAATATATATATAAGGGTATACACAACCACACCCTAGCAAAATATAAAGAAAACTCACAGGAGAAGTGGCAGGGAGGGACGGCTACTGCAACAGTGATATACCAGAAAGCATCTACTGTTAATGGCAACTTTACTTACACAAGTGTACTCCGTTCAGAATTACATCACTGTTGCATTAACCTAAACTATTTGGGTAGATTACATAGCTTATAAACAAATTAGGGAGAAGAGCAATAAACTAAGAATCCAAGAGCCCCAAGAGAATGGTCAGAGTACAGCCTGTTTTGAACCTGGAAAAGGAATCCAGCTTGTTGTGCTTTGTAAAAGTATGTACAGAGGACCATACTGTTGCAACTAGAATACTTCCAGAGTCCACCCCTTACCAGAAATCCACCAACAAAGCCAAAACTCTAGTGGACTGAACCTTAACCTGCCTAGAAGTGAGTTATTATGGTAAGTATAACAAAAGGTAGTAACATAAGACAACCATCTGAAAACATTCTACTTTGACACTAGTTGTCCTTTTCTCTTTATGTCACAGAAGACAAACAGCTGAATAGCTTTCCTGATGGCTTGAGTTTGTCTATGTAGCATCTGATCTGCCTGTGGACATCCAGTGTGAAGAATCTTTTGTCCCTTGTATTTGGGTTGAGGAAAGAAAAGGGAGATTAATAGTCCAGATCAAGGTAACTTCTGAGACCACTTTAGACAAAAAAAAGGAATTCGTTCTCAAGCAAACCCTGTTCTTGTGAAAAATGAGGTAGGGTTGACTCACCACAAGTGCTTGTAACTCAAATACTCTCCTTGCAGAAGTCAAAGTAAAGAGTATAACAGTCTCTCGTGTTAAGAACCTCAATTCAACCAGAGGAAATACCTCAAATGGAAAAAAAAAAAGCTTTTCAAGCACTAAGCTAAGATCCCAAGGAGGAGGAGCCATCTGTTCTCTTGATGCTGGTGAGTACCTAGGCCATCATTTGGCACCACCCCCACCCTGAGAAAAAAACATTTTTTTTTTACCATGGGTGGGAAAAAATGCCTTGAAAGCAAATTTTCACAAAAAAAAACATAAGAGACCAAGAGACTCACAAGCAAGTCTAAACAGGAAGTTTTATTGAAAGTTTAACACATTTTCAGAGTTAATCATTTAACTATCAAGTGTTGCATAATCAAATACAACACAATACAGCTTTAGCAATTTAAAGAAACTACACAGATATTAAAAATAAAGCAGAATTCAGCAAAATCCACATCTTTTCAGGTGCAGTTCAAATACCAACAGCAACACAGCAAATTATACTAATCAGAGTTTAGTTAATATGAACCGCAATACAGAAAAAAACTGCGACTGTGGCACAGACAGAAAAATCATGACCCAAGGGAGAGCAGCTAAGATATACATTTTGACCCAGTAATGTGTAGTTTATTGTCTGCTAATAACATGCCCCAGTGGCATAATAAGATACTAGACACTAACACTGAGTGTGTTTACTGTTTACTGTTTAGCAACAGGGGTGTGCTCTACTAGACAACATAGGCTGTACCTCTGATTGCCTTACTTCAGTTAAAAAAATGACCCCCAAACATAACAACTAAATAAATATAGATAAATGAAAAGTGTAAGCAATAGAATAAATTAAAAAGTTTTGGGGAAAAAAGAAAAAAATAGTTCCTTGGATTAAATTGCTTCTGACTGTATGTGTCATACTGGGTTTATCTGGCACTCACAAGGTACAAGGTTTGATTCTTACCACTGAGATGGGAAATTTGGCTTAAAATGACTGAGAAAGGCAGATAGCCTGGAACTATTCTATGAACTTACATACACGCACACGCACACCTCTTTTGTCACTGTACAAAACAAACCATGATAGGCATATATCCGATTTGCTTGCTAGTCATCAATAAAGGAAATATCTGAGCTAAAATTAGCTTCATTTTAATTATACCACACATTTTATAAAAAACAATAATAATCATAAATATCAAATCCAATAACTGTTTGTATACTGCATTACACATACCTATCATGTTTTATGATAATCTTCAGTTGCTTAAATACCGAAGGAAGAAGAAAAGTTTCTAAAGCCCTACACTAGTCTCTGGCACAGACATACAGCATGATGCTATGATAAGCACAATTTGTTCTTCTACAAACTTGCAGTAATGGTGATTATTTCAAGATACTCTAATGTAGACCTCAAGAAGCCTTTTAAGAATACAGAATACAGGATACAGTGAGGCCTCGTTTTTGATTGTACAGAGCCATTTTTATTGATATTTCTCCTTAAGTTCACCTAGGCAACAAACAGACTTTCAGAGTATTAAGCAGCAGAGCGTTGAACACTTAGCCCTGACCCTTAACCATACCTCTCAACTGTCAGATATGTGCAGAATGTCCAAATTTTCACCTTATAAAATTTGTGGTTTTCTGGCAAATCAATGAGAAGTGAACTCATTAAATAATGACATACATTTGTGTGTTTCAGAATTTATTTCCTTCCACAAATGCACAATACACATTCTATTATTCTATAAACCCTTTAAGTTTAAATTTAGAAAAGAAATATTAAACCTGTCCATATTTTTGGGCCTTTGACTCCATTATTTTTAAGCTTTGTCCAGATTTATTGTGTTAAGAGGTTGAGAGGTATGCCTTCCTGAAACTGCTTTCATGAGACAGGTGCATATTACTTTTTCAATGGCCAAGAAAAGACTAGTAATATAAATTTGAAGGGTGTGTGTTTTACCCTCACATTGGGTGTGCAGGGGAGCCTGCCCCCCTCACTCCCCACCAAAACACTTACATTTTAGTGAGCCTGATCAACAAGGGGTTTAATCTTCTGTGAAAGGATTTACTAGATCTTTGTTTTAAAATCAAGAATATACATTAAAATTATGTTTGGCCTTACTGCACAGCTGCCTATCAAGCAACGTAGCTACATTGTTGCTTTCTTTTTCTAAATGTCTTGGTAATCCCTTCAGTAGTTTGTCTAAGTGTGCACCAGCACTGAGATAACACCAAATTAAAGCATTTCTCCCAATGACCCCTTCAGCAGTTTGCCCAAGTATGCACAAGAACTCAGATGACACCAGAATTAAACAGTTTCACCAACAAATCCTTCAGTAGTTTGTCCTTGTATGGGCAAGCACTAAAATGAAACATTTTCCCCAAAGATCCATTCAGTAGTTTGTCCATGTATGCACAAGCACTTCAATGACACCAAAAATGAAACGTTTCCCCAGAACATCCCTGCAGTAGTTTGTCCATATATTTGAAGCACACAAATGAAGCATTTTTCTCAAAGATCCCTTCAGTAATTTGTCCGTGTATGCACAAGCACTCAAATGATGCCAAAATTAATCATTTCCCCCAAGGATCCCTTCATTAGTTTGTCCATGTATGCACAAGAACTCAAATGATTCCAAAATGAATAATTTCTCCATTCAGTAGTCTGTCCACATAGGGAAAAAGCATAATTTCCCCCAAAGATCCCTTTAGCAATCTGTCCATGTATGTACAAGCACCAAAATGAAATGTTTCCCCCAACAACCCCTTCAGCAGTCTGTCCAAGTTTGCACAAGCACCAAAATGAAACAATCCCCACAACAACTCCTTCAGCAATCTAACAAGTCTGCACAAGCACCAGAATTAAATGTTTCCCCAATATCCCTTTAGCAGTTTGTCCAAATGTGCACAAAAGGCATACTAGTGGGTAACCTTACCTACTTGAGAGAACTGTTGTTTTTCTCTGCCTTAGTATCTCTCCCAAACACACCAAATGTGCCCACAGGGATACAGGGTTTATGAAACCTAAATCGCTTGCTGTGGGCTCCAATGATATAGCTGAATACACTGTCTTTATAGCACCTCAGCACCACCTTCTCTACATGAACAGCCAATTGCAGATCTTTTGGGGCTGTGCCCAAGAAAAATTATGTAACTGGGGGTAGAAGGCACAAACGAGCATCTCAGATGTCCATTTAAGATGTATGCATTACCATTTCCTTTAAAGGGAAATAAAAAAATATTTGTTTTAAAATGTATATATTTTTTTATTTTACATTGGCAAATTGTACACTGCACAAGACAGCGCCCAACGAGATTGCCTGTTCAGCACACCTTATTTTCTCTACTGCCAAGATGGAAAGATATTAAACATCCCTTTAAAAGCTCTTTAACAAGAGGATGGTTAGAAAACTGCTGTTGTGTAAGTTAAACATAGCATAAAAGTATATATTCAAATAATCACTGCTGCAGTAGCCTTAGCTATATGGGCTATATCCTACAAAGGATATAACAGCTGGCCAGCTTCAAAAGTTTCAGGGCCCCTTCCATATATCCATAATGTCAGGCAGCTTGAGCTGACCTAACTAAAAGCCAAGTTTGAGAGCAAAGTCCGAGCTTTCCTGCCAGCAGAGAGACAGAGACTGTGCCTGAAAGGACAATGCCAGGAACAATAAAAAATGAATGTCCACACCCTGGTGTAAATAACACACCAAAAAATAAGGGGGGGTGGAGGAAGGAAGTGGCTACTACAAGTGATCATTTGAACATCTGTTGTTATGGAATGTTTAACTTACACAACTGTACTATGTTTATCATATTGATCACTGCTGTGGTAGCCTTAGCTATATGGGTAGATTGCCTTGGCAAACTACGTTTGGGAGGTGGAAGGAGAAAAGAGTCCATGAGCCCCTGGAGTATGGCCCTAGCAAAGCTTGATGTGGACCTAGAGGAGGAATCAAGCTTATAGTGTTTTGTAAAAGTATGTACAGATGTCCAAGCAGCAGCTTCTAGAATACTTTTAGAATCCAACCCTTTCCAAAAAGCCATAGATTATGTAAAGGCCCCAGTAGGGTGGGCCTTGACCCTGCCTGGAACAGTTTTGTGAAGGAAAATCTAATGAAACCTAATAGCCTTAGACAAGCATTTGGAAATAGGTTGTCTCTTCTTCTTACCTTCATAAGAAATGAACAATTGATCCAAAGATCCAAAAGATTTAGTTATGTTAAGATAGTACTCAAGATGTCTGTAGACATCCAATGTATGAAGCATCCTTTCTCCCTTATTTTTATGTCCAGAAAGGAAAACTGGAAGATGGATAGATTGGCTTAAGGTAAACTCATTTACCACTTTAGGAATAAATAAAGGATTAGTTCTCAAAGAAATCCTTTCCTTATGGAAAATCAGACAGGGTTGACTCACCATAAGAACAAACAACTCAGATATGTTTCTTGCAGAGGTCACAGCAATCAGTAAATCTGCTTTCCATGTTTAGAACTTCAAGACAGACAGATTAGCTGGTTCAAATGGAGCACATGTTATCTTCTCTCACAAAATATTTAGGTACCTAGGGGCCCACAGTTTTCTTGGAGGCTTCTTATGCACAACCCCTTTCAAGAACGTTTTGACATGAGCATGAACTGAAAAAGAGGGATCCATGAGCAGATCTACTGAAATGGCTGAAATATTGATAGAGGTATAAGAAAGCCCACAGAATAGTAATTCACACAAATACTGTAGAACCAGAAAACAACTAGCCGTGAATGGGTGCTGGTTATGGTGCTGGCACCAACGTTTCCATTTGTTAATATGTGACTTTCTAGTAGCAAGCTTTCTTGCCTCCATTAGTACCTGTTGCACTTCCTCAGTAAAGAGGTGCCTAAATGGAATTAAGACACTTATCACCCAGGCAGTAAATTGAAGATGATTGATGTTGGTGAGTATCAAACACCCCTGTTCTTTTTTGAGTAGATCTGGTCTGTGAGGAAGCTTGTGGTAATTTCCCCTGCCATTTCCAAAAGAAGGGAGAACAACGGTTGCCTGGGCTAGAAGGGAGTCACCACAATGATCTTAGGGGAATTCCTTTTGAATCTCTAGAAGTACCCTTGATATTAGTGGAATGGATGGAAAAGCATACAAGACCATTCCTGTTCGAGGGAAAGAAAAGGTATCCGTCTTCCAGGCCTTCTTGCATGACGTCCTAGAGCAGAATCTTGCAATTTGATTGTTCAGAGAGGAGGCAAAGAGGTCTACTTTAGGAATTCCCCACAAATGGACCAAATCATAGGACGACCCCCTGTTTTAGTTTCCATTCATGAGGGTCTGCCCTTATACTGTATAGCTTGTCTCCCACTCAGTTTTGCTCTGATGGAATGCAGGATGCCTGTAGAGTGAGACTGTGCTACTGTGCTGTGAAGCAATATCCCAAGCTGATATATATAGTCTGCAAAGAGGGTATTATTTGGTTCCTAAAAATACAACAAGAAAGTCCCAAAAGTATGAAAATATGACAAAAAGGCCAGTAAAAAAATATAAAAATCACCAGCTTGCACTTTATTAACAAGAATGTCTCAAGTCTCTAGCGCTTCGGCAAGAAATGCCTTCTAGGAGTACATCAGTAAGGAAAAAACAGTGCCATTTTATACAAACATTAACTATCAATTATAAAACATTTAACTAATTAATTGATATCTAAAACACTAAATACTGTATTTCTATTATACTTAGAAAACAATTATATTAAACGTTTCCATGAACATTCAGTATTAAGTCCACAAAGACTAAAAAGTATTGTATTTTAAAATATAAATACTTTCTTTATATAACAAATGATGTTTGTTCTTAAACTCAGAGTTGCCAACACCCCAATTAACTTCTTCTAGGATGCTGGCTTGCAGAGAGGATTGCTATTATGAAACAAAATGCATGGCAACAGGACTAGCAACTTTTTCCATTTTTATGTCTCTAATATGCTCCTGCAGTCTCAATTTAAACCTTCTCTTAGTTTCACCTATATAAAAGAGACTGCAGGAGCATCTGAGAACATAAATAACATTAGATGTTACACAAGTAAAACGTCCTTTAGTACTAAAGGGAACACCATTGATATAACTAAAAAAAAAAAAAATTATCATATTTGCATGCTGAGCATCTAGTACAACCACTAGTGCCCAGTACACCTAAAGTGTTACATAACTTATCCACTGGCTTAACAAATTTATTGTGTACAATAATGTCCTGTATGTTCCTTCCCCTTGTGTACGAAAATATAGGAAATCTGCATAATGTATCACAAAATACTTTGAATTTAAATAAAAATGACCAAAAATGCTTAATTACCTTAACTTGTTCATGAGAAAAAGCATTGTAAGAAATAACTATATACATGTGCCTAACTTAGAACTTATCTTGTTTAGTATTACCGCCAGTGTATCTTCTGTGGTGTTTCATAACAGAGGTGCTGGCTGCTGACAAATTATTTAGTACCAGTGAATTATTGTTTTAGTTTAACCAGTGCCTTCTGGATATCTTTCATGAAATAACCCCTTCTCAAGAACATGTTTATAGAAGTACACATATCCTTGTATAATTCCTTTTCATCAGTATATAGTCTGTAGACTCTCAGTAACTCTCCATAGGGTAAAGAATCCAGCAGATGAGATGGATGGCAACTTGTTCTATGTAAGAAATGATTACCTTTATCAAACTTTTGATGAGTTTTAGTTTTAATTTTCCCCCACTACACCTGAGTAGCATCCTGCCCTCACCAAGAATGATACCGCAGTATAAAGAAAAAATTATCAATTTCAACAATTGGCTAAGCTTCTGGTGTCATTCACAGGGGATCCAGTGTCTGTCAGCCTGGGATGACATGCTCAACAGGCTTTGTTGCTTCGCAAGAGATGGCTTGTACCTGTCACCCCTAGGTTTTCAAATACTGGCCAAGGCTCTTGCTGCCCCCATAGGGCCTTTTTTAGGCAAGGCTCAAAAGTCAAACCCTCCTCCGTAAACAGCACAAATAAAAAAATGAGGGTTATGCTACTCAACGCCAGGAGTTTAAATCTCAAAATGCATGCACTCGAAGCACTCCTCATTATGGAGAACGTCGACATTTGTGCAGTAACTGAAACCTGGGTCAAGGCTCCACAGAGCACCCCAGCACTACCGGGCTACAACTCATACCACACATTTTGGCCACAGAACATGAACTGAAACACAAAAGGAGGGAGTGTATCCATATTCATCAAGGATATCTACACCTGCAGGTTAGTGGCGCAGCATGATACCTCCGAGATCATCCAAGTGCAACTAACATCAGGCAAATCTGCAATGCAAATTGTGGCCTGCTACAGATCACCCTCCATGACCCAGGACCACCACTCCGTCTTTCTGGAGACACCGGAAAACATGAAGGTCCTACCGAACACCCTGATAGTGGGCGATTTCAATTACCCTACCGTTAACTGGGAAAACTACTCAAGTGCAAACTCCCAGGTCCAGCACTTCCTGGAATTTATCAACTCAAATGCCCTGGATCAGCTGGTAAGCTCCCCTACCAGAGGTGAAAACATATTGGACCTGGTCATCACCAACATGGACGACAGATGTTCCACACCAGAGGTCAACCCATCACTGGTTAGATCAGACCATAAACTAATCACTCTGGATGTCCACACCACACCACCACCTCCAACCAAGGAAACCACAGTAAAAAACTTTTCTATAGCAAACTTCACCTTACTTAAGACAGAGGTGGTAAGTTTCACAACCCCCACGCTAAAGGATAACAGTGTCCAAGATGCAGGAACCTTTACAAATGCACTCTATGAGCACCTACAAGGATGCATGGATCGTGCCATCTCTAGCAAAACCAAGACTCACTCCCCTAAGAGAAGGAAACCAGTCTGGTGGACCCCTGCCATAAACAGGCTATACAACAGAAGGAGGAAACTAGTTCAGAAAAAAAGCAAATCCCAAGAAGGAAAGACATCCCTGATCAGTATCAGTAAGAAACTAAGGTCCCTCATAAAATCCTCCAAGGCTAACTTTGAAAGAAAAATAGCCAAGGATTCGAAAGATAAACACAAAGTCTTCTTTAGCTATGTCAGTAATCTAAGTGGCAACTCACAGATATGCTCTGAGCTAGTGCAAAATAGCACAAAATATACTGAACCCACTGATATTGCCAACATCCTGGCAGATAGATTCAGTGCAAACTTCACCCCCCTCTCACCCCCAAAAGGGCCCACAACAATACCGGAAAAGTGTAGTGTCCCAGAAATCAGAGACGCACAGGTGAAAATAGCCCTTTCAAAAGCCAAAAGCACAGCATCAATGGGGCCAGATGGTGTCCCAGGCTGCGTCTTGCATGAACTACAGAACTAACTAACCCCCCACCTAAACACATTGTTCAACCTCAGTCTCTCCACAGGCTATGTGCCCATGGAATGGCACACAGCAACGGTTATTCCGCTCCACAAAGGAGGGGCCACAACTGACCCAGGTAACTATCGCCCCTTAGGCCTGACTAGCCTGGTCTGCAAGGCTATGGAGTGCATCATCATGGAACTCATTAACAAAGACATTGGGAACTTCCAAACACTTGACCCGACCCAGTTCGGCTTTGTTAAGGGCAGAGCATGCCTACTAAACCTGGTTGACTTCTTCGAGACAGTCACCAAGGCCATAGATGAGGGGAAGGTAGTTCACACAGCCTACCTTGACCTCGCCAAGGCTTTTGACACCATTCCCCACTCTGGAATTATAGAAAAACTCACCAGCCTGAACATAAACCCCTACGTCATGAGATGGGTTACCAACTGGCTTACAGACAGAACTCACATGGTAAGACTAGCGGGCTCTAGGTCCGACTCTAAACCAGTCACAAGTGGTGTCCCACAAGGCTCGGTCCTAGTACCCCTACTGTTCAGCATATACTTCTCAGAAGTACAGGCAAACACAGGAGGACTATGGCTAACCAAGTTCGCCAATGACTGCAAACTGGGAGCCATAATTGACTCTCCTGCTGACACGGACATTCTCCAAAAGGGCCTTTCTGAGATGGACACATGGTGTCAAAGTCATGGTCTCAAGCTAAATGCCAAAAAATACATAGTCATCCCATTTGGGAAAAACAAAACACCCATGAATTACCACATAGGTGGCACCCCCCCCCCCCTTAATACAGAAGAGGTAATAAGAGATATGGGGACCCAGGTAGATAGTAATCTCTCTTTTGACAATCATATTGCCAAAGTAGTTAGGAAATCCTTCTATGCAGCCCATCTAATTACTAAAGGGTTCGCATCTAGAAATAAAGAGGTTATAGTGCCCCTCTACTCGTCACTCATCAGACCCATCATAGAGTACAATGACCCGTTTGGAATGTACCTCACAAGACACTTCCAACAGCTGGAAAGACCACAAAAGTACCTCACCAAGAGGATTACTGGTCTCAAACATATGTCCTATGCAGCCCGACTGGAAAAACTCCAGCTGTACTCAGTGGCATATCGCTTACTCAGAGGTGATCTCTGCCTGACTTACAAAGCCATGTCAAACTAAGAATTGATGGACATGCTCCACCTAAAGAAATCCAAGTCACTGCAAACCACTTACTCTAGTGAGCTAAACCTCGCCACAACAATAAACGGAACATGCTGGAGGGATAGATTCCTGTCACAGAGACTCCCCATGCTTTGTAACAAAATTCCTAACTACATTAGGCAGAGCCCCTCACTAACACTCTTCAAGAGAAACCTTGACGAGCGGATGGGTAACAGAAAATACACCCCTGGGATCACTTCATTGGCTCTTCTTGACAAAGGCTCAGTTAATTAATCAATGGGGTGGTGAAAGTTGACACACTCTGGCTAGGCTTATAAATGCCCTCGGGCAGATAGCCTAGTACCTACCTGTGAACCTGTTAAATCAATATCCAGGAAACTTATAGTTTGGCCCTGTTGAAGTCCATCAAATTTTATTTGAAACCTGTTTACATTCAAATATTTAACAAAGGCAGATAAATTAGTCATCCCACCCTTACACAAAAATACTAGGTCATCTATAAATCGATAATAGGAAACAACACAAGTTCTAAAAAAGCCAGTATCTCTGTTATGAAACACCACAGAAGATACATTGGCAGTAATACAAGGCAAGATAAGTTAGAAGTTAGGTAAATGTATATAGTTATTTCTTACAATGTTTTTTGTCATGAACAAGTTAAGACAATTAAGCATTTTTGGTCATTTTTATTTAAAATCAAAATATTTTGTGATACATTATGCAGAACCCTATATTTTTATACACAAGCAGTAGGAACATACCGGACATTATTGTACACAATAAATTTGTTAAGTCAGTGGATAAGTTATGTAGCACTTTTGGTATACTAGGCACTAGTGGTTGTACTAGATGCTCAGCATGCTAATATTGTGTTCGCGTGGGTTTCCTCCGGGTACTCCGGTTTCCTCCCACATTCCAAAGACATGCATCTGGAGCATTTCTCCCCGGGCCTCCGCTGAAAACAGGCTCTGTGGAACCTAGTCGGACTTTCCCGGTCAACAAATGTCAAATGATAAATAAATAAAAAAATAAAAATAAAAAATATGCTGTTAATTTTTTTTAGTTATATCAATGGTGTTCCCTTTAGTCCTAAAGGACATTTTACTTGTGCAACATCTAATATTATTTATGTTCTCAGATGCTCCTACAGTCTCTTTTATATAGGTGAAACTAAAAGAAGTTTTAAATTGAGAATGGAGGAGCACATTAGAGACATAAAAATGGAAAACGTTGCTAGTCCTGTTGCCATGCATTTTAAGTTGTTTCATAATAGCAATCCAGACTCTCTGCAAGCCAGCATCCTAAAAGAAGTTAATTGGGGTGTTGGCAACTCTGAGTTTAAGCACAAACATCATTTGTTATATAAAGAAAGTATTTATATTTTAAAATACAATACTTTAAGTCTTTGTGGACTTAATACTGAATGTTCATGGAAACTTTTGATATAATTGTTTTCTAAGTATAATAGAAATACAGCATTTAGTGGTTTAGATATCAATTAATTACTTGTGTTTTATAATTGATAGTTAATGTTTGCATAACATGGCACTGTTTTTTCCTTACTGATGTACTCTTAGAAGGCATTTCCTGCCAAAGCACTAGAGACTTGAGACATTCTTGTTAATAAAGTGGAAGCTGGTGATTTTTTAATTTTTTACTGGCCTTTTTGTCATATTATTTGGTTCATCCTTGCTTGTTGATATACCACATGGCTATGGTAGTGTCTGTAACCATTTGAAGAGGTCACAGGGACCAAAGATGGTTCAGAAAGTTGAGTGCCTTGATAAGAGCAAGCATCTCCTTAATATTTATGTGCTTGCATCTGTCCTTGCACTTTTATCCCTCCTGAAACTGCTCCCCAAGCAAAGTCTGAAGTGTCTGTGGTGACTGATTGCTTTGCAGCAGAAAGAGAAAAGGGAGACCTGGTTTAAGGGGGTCTATATTAGAACACCGAACATTCAAAATGTTGAGTGTTCTAATATCGAACCCTAGCAATCGAAAATACAAAACATCGAACATTCGGAACAGCAAATTTTTTCCTAGGGAAATAATTTGTTCCAAAACACATACACACAACACAAGCACACCAAACAAACAGCAATCCACACACATACACCTAAACTCATACACCTAACCCTACACTAAACTATACATACACCACTAACTATCCACTTACCTTAACCCAAACCCTAACCCTAAGGTCCGTCACTATTGCACAGTCACCTCAACCGCACCCTAACCCTAACTCACCTACCCCACCCTAACCCTCACATCCACACAATCACACACTTACCTGACCCACGCCCTAACCCTAACTCACCTAACCCGCCCTAACCAACACGTCCACACAATCGCACACTTACCTGAAGCAGACCCGTAACTTTCCACCAGAGCGCTGAAAATACCGAAGCAACAGAATCGGACAACTGAATTCTTTCCCTAGGAAAGAATTCGGTTTTCTGTTTCTTCGATATTTTCAGCGTTCGCTGAAAACGGGTCGATATTAGAGCACTCGACATTTCAAATGTTTGGTGTTCTAATATAGACCTGGTTAAGGATATCTGTTGCCTTCACCTAAAGATTTATCTTCTGAAAAACTCCAGCACTGGGATTTGAAAAGAATAAATGGTGCTGATGTTGGAACCAAAGAAATTTCAGATATCACTGTATCTTTCTTATGTAGAGTCTGGCCAGGGGTATCATGAGAATCAGAAATGCCACAAGACACAAAATCCTGAGGTTTTCCTTCACAGTGACTGCAGTTTGAGTGGAAAATCTTAGAAACAGATCTAGATAAACACTTATTTTTTCCTGTGGAAGAAAAGCTGTTTGATTGCATCGCAGGAACGCAATCTATACCAAGAAACAAGACTGAAGTACCTAATGCTTCCAATACTGTAATGACAATACTAAATGAAATTTAATGGTCAACAATTATAGAAGCAATCATTCCCAAATGAGTATGAACAAGAAATCAACAACTTTTCTTCTGCAATACATATTGATAAATGCATGTGAATAACCAAGTATTAACAGAAGAAAAACAGGCTGGAAGGAAGCACTCAGGTTCACAATTTCTTCAAGGTTTAATGGCACAAAAAGGTAGATGAGTAACACACCTAAATGTTGGTAACACTCCAATACATTTTCGTTCACAAGACCTTCATCAGAATAATAAATTACATAGCAAAGGCCCATTAAATAGCTCCCCCAATCAAAAAATGACCAATAAAATCACAAAATACAATTTAAAAAGAGATTTAAAATTCCAAGTGCTGTCACCTGGTGTCAGAACCTACTAATTACATCCTAAAACAATGGTAAAATATATATGTAAAAACTGTTCATGCAATCACTCATATAATGTCAATGAAATAACTCAATAGTATGTTTGTAAAAATTAATAAAAAATACATATTTATACTAGTAAGAAAAGTGCATTTGTAAAAGAAATGTAAGTAAATGTGTTTGTTTCAAAAGTTTATTATAGCTTGGCAGACCTGAGTTTTAGTAGAGGTGCTATTGAGATGTTCTCATTTAACCCGAGGGTCCTGCTTGCATCTAGGGTGATCTGCCACAATAATTCCCTATACTCAAGGATAGTCTCCCATGCACCCCCCTCACATCCTGAATAGCAATCTCTAAAAACAAAAAACTCAAACCTTGCCTCTGGGCAGTCCAAAGAATGTTTATATAGAGCATTTTTGACATTACTTTTCTTAACATCATACATATGTTCATAAATGCGTCTTTTCAACTTTCTTTCAGTCTTGCCCATGTAAAAGGCTTCACAGGTCTTGCCCACAACTAAGTATACTAGCCCACTAGTATTACAGTTACTGAAACTTTTACCATACACCCATTTATTCCTACTTTTTAAAAAACCCGGTCAGTGTTAGAAATAAAATTGCACTGTGTGCATGCTCCACATTTAAAAGTAGCTTTACTCTTGGTGGTATGTGCAGGCTTCTGTTTACCCCCACCCTCAAAAAGGTCTTTCAGATTTTTTCCCCTCTTATAACTGATCTTCAGGGGTCCCTTGTCAATACCTTTGAGATCCATCAATGAAGTGAACCTGTTCCATTCCTTTGTCAATGTGTCCACTACCTTTTTAGAGTCAAAGTTAAAATCTAAAGTAAGAGCTTTGGAGTAAGCTGAGGGATTAACTTCACTTAATATGTGTTGATTTGTGTCCAGTCCTTTCCCCAACAATGGGTAGTACCTGATGTCACATAAATTACTTACATAGGTATGACTGTCCACCAATAAGTCCTTTGGGTAACCTCTTTGAATAAATAAGCTTTCAATAAAGTCACACTCCAAAGAAAAATCATCATCCAGAGAAGTCATTCTGGATGCTCAAATTAGCTGACCTTTATAGATGTTTTTTTTTCTGTCTAAAAGGGTGGACACTAGAGAAATGTAGATAAGAATTTGAAAATGTGTCTTTACCAAATATTTTAGACTTAATGCCCTCCACAGTCTTAATTAAACTCACATCCAAAAAAGACTGAAAGAAAGTTGAAAAGAAGCATTTATGAGCATATGTATGATGTTAAGAAACGTAATGTCAAAAAACGCTCTATATAAACATTCTTTGGACTGCCCAGAGGCAAGGTTTGAGTTTTTTGTTTTAGAGGTTGCTATTCAGGATGTGAGGGGGGTGCATGGGAGACTATCCTTGAGTGTAGGGAATTATTGTGGCAGATTACCCTAGATGCAAGCAGGACCCCCGGGTTATATGAGAACATCTCAATAGCACCTCTACTAAAACTCAGGTCTGCCAAGCTATAATAAACTTTTGAAACAAACACATTTACTTACATTTCTTTTACAAATGCACTTTTCTTACTAGTATAAATATGTATTTTTATTAATTTTTACAAACATACTATTGAGTTATTTTATTGACATTATATGAGTGATTGCATGAACAGTTTTTACATATATATTTTTACCATTGTTTTTAGGATGTAATTAGTATGCTTTGACACCAGGTGGCAGCACTTGGAATTTTAAATATCTTTAAATTGTATTTTGTGATTTTATTGGTCATTTTTTGATTGAGGGAGCTATTTAATGGGCCTTTGCTATGTAATTTATTATTCTGATGAAGGTCTTGTGAAAGAAAATGTATTTGGAGTGTTATCAGCGTTTTGGTGTGTTGCTCATTTACGTTTTTGTGCCATTAAATCTTGAAGAAATTGTGAACCTGAATGCTTCCTTCAAGCCTGTTTTTCTTCTGTTACTGATGGCAAAAGTGGTTGGAATCCCCGATTTTACTATTTTAATAACCAATTATTAGTTATCTACTGTGTGCACCAGACATATGTGCAGCCCTAAGTCACAAAGACAATTGCAAAGGGCAGAGCAGAATCATTATTTGCACAGGGTGAGGTGGGTAGGAAGGCAAGGCTGATATCAAAGAAGTGAGTGTGTGCAACTAAGAAACACATGTATCTGTCAAAGTATACAGTGTTCAGGGCCAGTAACAACAGATATATAACAGTCAATATTACTGTTTAGATAGTTTATATGTATATACAATGGTATGGGCAAGTGAAATTTCTTTTTCTAAATGTGTGGGTCTGCATGAACACAATCAAGTACTGGGCTAGCACTATGTGCTGGCATCTTGGAAACTGTGAACCACATGGCAGAATAGTCAGTTCAGTTTTGTCACCCTGACCACAAGAACCACCTCTTCCAGGAGTTGCACTGCTACATGTCCCTGGCTAGAAGTTGGTGTGCTACCTGAATGTGAGTGATTTGCTGGATGAACTCTCCTCATGACTATCTACAGGACCATGACTCTTTGGCCTATCATATCTGGATATGGGCACTGCAATCACCAATGGAGCAGTGAATGTAGTATCACTACAGGAGAGGGATCTTGCACAACCATGTCTGCTAACACTAAAAAATGTTGCATCTCACCAGCCATGTGGATGCCTACCCTCCCCCAATAGACATTACATCACAGACACTAGCTGATCCAGTGTTCTGTTGTCTAAGTGGGCCACATGGTTCAAGGAGTCATGTCAGAATACATGACATTTAGTAGTTGCATTGTCTCTGCCAAGGCATTGGTGGAAAATGCCTGTGCCTCCACTACGGCCCTACTCATATGTCTGGTGGCAACTAATGGCACACCAGCTTCAGGAGAAGAGAGGCTTCCTCTGAGCACTCCTACCAACCCTCCTGTGTGGCACCATGCCCTCATGATGGCTAATGGAAGAAGCAACGAGCTCTGCAACCAGAATTACTACACTACCCTGATCAACTCTGTCACCTTCAACCTTTCCTATATCAAGAGGTCTCCATGTCATGAGTATGGATAGGCTTACATACTGACTGTGTCTGAAATATGGCCATATGGGATATGGAAGCCACAACCTCAGTGTCCGACTGACCTTCTACGCCCCCAGACTGTCTCTCTTCATCACAACTATCATCATCAGAGGCTATGGTTGCTCTGTCATCAGGTGGTAGGTGTTCTACAGTGCCACTCTCAGTATCACCTTTGATAACAAATAAAATGCACACTATAGAATGCATAAAAAGATTTATAAAGCCTAGGAAATCAAACATGAGGACATCATTGTTTGTTAGTTACATTAGACCCAAACCTGAGTATGGAATAACAATATGGAAACTTTATAAGAAAACAAGCATGAGTAAACTGGAAAGAGTACAGTTGAAATATACCATGGGCATCCATGGATGTGAAAATTTAAGTTATTACGAAAGACTAAAATATCTGGACTCATGCGGTGTCTCTTATAGATATCTAAGAGGAGATATTACTCAGGTGTATAGGGCATTTAGAGACAACTACCTCTAGGAATGTTTGGGGTTATCAAAAACTTAGTAGAGCATCATCACACAGCCTATGTAGAAGATTCTATAGGAATCAGAAGTGTACTAACTGGTTCTCCGAGAGAGCAGTTGATGCATGGAGCAGACTACCAAATTACATTAAAGCAAGTACTAAGTTAGATATTTTTAAGAACAGCCTGGACACTTATTATAGGAATAAGTGTTTTTGTATATTGGCAGTCTAGTAGGACATTAATGCCTGTGCTTGAAATATTTGTATGTATGTAACAAACAGAAAAAGAGAATAAAATTGATAACATAATTCCTTATATGAAAAGTATGTTAAATTGTAACATATACTAAAGCAATACAAATGTTACTCTCATATAGACCTGAAACTACCTTATATACAATAATAACAATAACAAAATATGTGCTTACCAAGTGCAGATGGGCTAGTAGCCTGCAATCCAGAAGTGCCTGTATCTGTGGAATGGAAAGGAAAGACGTCTGCTAATTATCACAATGCAATTGAAACAAGAAAAAGAGAACAATACCCTTCACAAGTGCAGATTAAAATGTTCTCCTACAAAAATGTAGTAAAAAGTTGGATTCTCCCCAAAATACACTCCCCTATTTCTCTATGACTATAGTCTGACTCACAGTTATTGCTGGCTCAGAGCTCTGTTTGTGACACTCTGGGTCTGTTGTCCACATCTGCACTAATGTTAATGATTCTGTGGGAACCGTCTGCCACACTATCTGGATCTCTGGAAGTGGACAGGAACTCCTATGTTTCAGCTAGTGGCAGTTCTGTAGCAGGATCCCACCCCCCCCCCCCGTAGAGGTTAGCATATCACTTGTCCGGTGTTGTATATGGGAGTTAGTCTTCCCATGCCCTCCAACAGCATTAATGTCATTGACCACCTGCTGCCATATTCTGTCTCGTCAGACTGGTCACCTTTACCTCTCCTTAACAGAAATGTTCCATGGCAACTTAAGGCATGGATAATGACCTAATTTTCTGCATCAATGTATGGTGATGTGGGGTACAGATTTCTTCTTGAGTGCCATATCCCTGTAAACATAAAACCATCACACATAATTATATATCCAATATACAGACAGGATGGCTGTGAACTCAATTATGTGTGACTATATGCATTCAACATGCACACAACAATTAAAAAGTAATGTTCCCTATGACTACACAAATGTTCAGACATCCCCAGTTCAAAAAAATGTTTTTTTTAAATCAAATGTCAACAACAATCTATAACAGTTCTATAATGCAGATAACAAAGGTTTAAATGTGTAATACATTGCAGCATTAACAATAACAATTAAAAATGTAGCATTAAAAATGTAAGGCAAAACTTTTATAAGTGCCATTTCCACTGCTATGGAGGGTAGTCAGGCAAATGTTTACAAACATAACACATTTTTTTCTGCTAATGCAGGTAAAAATGCCAGACCTACCTACAAAGTTAAAATACATATATCTACAATACCTGTCCAAACATCAAATTAAATACAAAATAAAAAGTAGGCCATGCAGCATTATGTAGCATACTTTTTTAATGCAGTCATGGCTGTGGATAAAAGAACAGGATAAAGAAACAACAATTAAGATAAAAAATGCTTTTCAGTTGTCAGTGCAACATACCTTGACAATACAGCAGTGTAGAAAATACACAATTTTCCGAAAGTTATTTTTTTAGCAGTATTGAACTAACTGAATCCAAACAGTCTCCCCAGTATGATACAAGGGCATTAGCTACATGTTTATCTTTAAATAGAGCAGAGTCAACCCTGTGAGCAATGTGAGTATGTAAATGAGTGGTTAAACCATTAGTACTCCTGAATACCATAATCTGCACTAGGTGTAGGAAATGTAAACATGGTGTAAAATTTACATGATTACATGCAAATGCCCTAGCAATGCAAGGTTGGGCTATGAGAAGTGCTCCCTGCAAATGGTTTGCAGGTATCTATGATTATTTTGACTGTAGGCACGATCAGGGTTTCACAATCTCCCCTCTTTGCTGTACCCCTAATGAGGGTGTGTCAAGGAGAAGACAGCAAAAATCTGAAAATACATTGACTGATTTAGGATAGCAAACGTCCTCACATTCAGTTGCTGACTTTAAAGATAACAGTTACTACTCCTTAGTAAGAAATGTTATTCATATTCAAGGGAGTACTTTACGCATTGATAAAGATAACATGTGCAATAAAAAAGAGATATAATTCCTACAAAGAAAGCATAGATAAGGGAATGAGGGACCATAAAGAAAGAAAGGAATACACCTGTGGTGTTTGCAGTCTTTGTTTAATATTGCGTAGTACATGGGTATTCTGTTTGCAATATCCCTATCATTCCGGCATTTACTATCAAATGAGAAAGGATAACTTTAATAACTTGTTTCTATTGCAGTTTCAATATGACTTGTTACAATGTCACATTGTCAGTACATCTAAACACTTTTTTCTCCTTGCTAATATATGTCTTTGTCTGTGGAAACTATAGGAAATACTCTTAAAAGATTGTTGGATTTACTTTGAAAGGTCAAATTGACACTATCTCAAACTGCAGATAACTGAGATGAAAATCCCAAAGATTTACAATGCTGAAACTTTAAATACTCAAGTTGCAGTATTTTGAAAGGTATAAGGAAAATGTAGGCAAACTGTTTAAATAGACACTTATCCCTTTAATGATTTTTATAACATACCTCTGTAACATGGTGCACATTACATTTAATGGTACAGGAACTTAGGAAACCCTGTATTCCACAACATTATCAAAAGAAATGTTAAGCAAATAGTAGAAATTAAATAATAAATTTACCACTTGTAGAAAACTGTAAACATTTAAAACATTGGGGCTGTAAATATTAATGCTAAGGAAGACTACTTAACATATGTATAGGGAATGGTGAAGATTTGCAGAAGTCTAGCTACAGTATGATTAAGTTTTAGAAAAGTATAGCAAGGCTGTTGAACATTTGTACAATTGTATTATTGCACTCTGTTTTAGTAAATTAATTTCATGTTGCACTATAGAGCACCTAAATTTAACAATTTAAACCAGAAGTTTTTGTTGTAAAAGTGCTAACATTTAGTTTCATAGTGGCAGGCTGAGAAAATCTTAATGTCTGTAGCATAATTTTCAATCATATGATCATCGGTGTAGTGTTGTGCATCTTCAGGATTTTCATCTCGATTATCTGCAATTCGAGATAGTGGTAATTCAACCTTTCAAAGTAGATTCCCCCTTGTTTGCTACCTAAGGAAAAAAGTGAAAAAATTGGTTTAGGCTGCCTTATGTGGTGCAAATATGCCTGGTAATGGTGTGCTTTCCTCAAGATTCTGGACAAAAGTGGAGAAAATTCACTAGTCCTACACCTATCTATGTGGCACATGGTGTAAGTGCAGTGAGTGTAGATGAATACAGCTGATTAAGGGTTCAAATAGAGCTAAAAGATATTTTTACAAAAGATGTGAGACTCTCATTTTGGTTAGGACTGTAACACTAAAGAAAAATGATACTGTTAAACATGCTTCTTGCAAGCAATATATCAGAATATGCTGGAATAAGTAAATGTTTTTATTTAGCATATATCGTTTATTCGAATTATGTATGTAACATAGCCCAACCTGTCTTACTCAGCTAATTCAGCAGCATGCATATGAAATATATTTACAAACAGAAATAATGACTTCTATATAGGAATGGATTCCCAGGACTAATTAAAATAACACACATACAGTCCTCTCTGATGTGCATCTCCATTCCTTCCCAAATTATTATAATTCCAATTTCCATGCTTGAAAGTTAGTTCTCCTGTGGCAATGTCAAATTATAAGCTGTTTAAATTTTTGAATGCTTTATCCCAGTTGTTACAACAATATTTTAACATTGTATAAGCCCCAACACCACATTATGCCACAATTCATCCTTTTTCTCCTTCCAAACTGCAGAGAGTAAAGGCCATGCCAGTAAGCATTCAATTGTTTTACAATGGAACCTGTGCCAGTATCAATGCTGGCTATCAAAGGCTACAATACCTTTCATACCTTTCAATTACCCTTCAGCTCAGGATACAACAAAGGGAGGAGGTGTCTCAGTGTTCATAAAGAACAAGTACACTGCTAGACTGGTCCAACTTGACTCACTTGAGTCGCTCCATGCCCAACTAACAGTAGGTGCAATTCCCACCATATTCTTGCTAGCTACAGATACCCCTAACAAAAGTCTGGAAAACCAGACTTTCTACCTAAACCTACTGGATTCTCTTAACATTCAGCCTAACACAATACTTATAGGTGACTTTAACTGCCCCTCTATAAACTAGGAGACTTATACAACCCATAATTCACTTGCACAGAAGTTTTGACCTTCATCAGTGCAGATTCCCTGGAGAAACTAGTTAGCTTCCCCACTACAGGTACAAATATCCTAAACCTGGAACTCACAAACTTGGGAAGATGCTGCTCCCTCCCATTCATTAACTCCTCCATGGTAAGATCTCACCACTATATCCTTTAGTATTACAACTAACTTAGAAACCCCATCAAACTCCAAACCTGTAAAGAACTTTGTTAAGGCCAGTAACTTTAAACTAGCTTGCAAGCCCTCTGAACCTGGGTGATACTGAAGCCTACTCTGAGCTGTACACAAAAGCACTGTACAACCATATTCATAGCTGCATGGAGGAGGCAGTACCTGTCCAAGTCAAACCTATGGTTACTGGCAAAAAAGAAAATAACACCCTGGTGGATTCCTAGCATAAATAGGCTATTCAAAAAAGGAAAAAAAGTCTTCCCCAAAGCCAAGAAGGAACAGACAAAATAGTGCAAAAAGACACTCTCCAGTTTAAACAAATTAGAGTGTTAGTCAAATCTTCCAAAGCAAACTACAACGATAGCTTCCCAGGTGAAAGATAAACATAAGGCTTTTCTTAATTATGTTTATAACCTCAGGGGAAATGCTCAACAATGTGCCAAGTTAATCATGAACAGCAACACTTAAACTCAGTCTGAACTTGCCAGTCAGCAGATTTACTATAGTTTCAGGCTGAGTGTAAGTGTTGCTGCTCATGATTAACTCAGCCCATTGTTGAACGTTGCCCATGAGGTTATGAACATAATTTAAAAAAGCTGTATTGTTATCTTTCACTTTTCATTACAAGGGAACAGATCCTTACTGCGCTCACTAAAGCCAAAAACACAGCCTCCATGGATCCTGACAATATTCCAGGATATTTCCTAAATAATTTAAAACATAATCTATTGGTGCCACTAGAAACCCTCTTTTACCACAGCCTCTGGATGGGCTTTGTCCCAGAGGAATGGAGGACTACAACAGTCATCCCTCTGCACAAGGGGGACCCATCACCCAACACAAGGAACTACAGATCTATAAGCTTGACCAGTCTTATCTGTAAGACAATAGAGAGAATTATCATGAATCTGATCAATAATGACATAGGAAATCTCCAAACATTGGACCAGATCCAATTTGGCTTTGTCAAAGGGTGGTTTTACCTGTTCAATCTGGTGGACTTCTTTGAGAAAGTCATCAGGGTCATAGATAAGGGTAAAATGGTACACACCACTTAGCTAGACAGGGCTAAAGCTTTCAACACAGTCCCCCACTCAGGGATCATAAATAAACTTACCGCATTAAGCATAAACCCCTACATTGTCAAGTGGATAGCAAACTCTTCACTGACACATGTTGCTCAGACAGGTAAATCCACTTCTGATAAGAAACCTGCTACTAGCAGTGTCCCACAGGACTCAGTGTTGGGACCCCTCTTGTTTGGTATGTACTTCTCTGAAGTGAATACTAATGTCGGAGGCCTGTGGCTCACCAAGTTCGCCAGTGACTGTGAGCTGGGAACAATCACTGAATCCCCAAATGATGCTGACATCCTAGAAACAGGCCTAAAAATTACAAACAAATGATGCCAAAAACATGGTTTGAGACTAAATTTTAAAAATTCATAATCATCACCCTTCGGTAAATCAGATATCCCTGCAAATTATAATATTGATAGCATACTCCTAAAAGTAGTCCCAGTGATGAGGGACCTAGAAGCACAGATGGATAGTAACCTAAACTTTGATCACCAGGTAGCTATGATAGTGAGGAAAGTCTTCTGCGTGGCTCAACTTAGCATGGCATCAAGGTCAAAGGAAGTCATAGTGTTATTGTACCTGGCCCTCATCAGGCCCATAATCAAGAACAATGGTCCCTTCTACATGTACCTTACCAGGCATGTACACCAACTGCAGTGACCCCTTAGTTTCTCACTAAGAAAATACAAAAAGTATGACGCATCTTATGTGGACCAACTAAACACCCTATCCCTTTACTCTGTCTCATATTGTTTATTGAGGGGTGACTTATTATGGACCTACAAGGTATTCTCTGGTCCAGCCCTGATGGAAATGTTACATATTCACAAGAAAAATTATATGAGGGTTATGCATTCCATGGACCTGAACCTTATTTCTGAATTTGCTGGAGAGACCAATTTGTATCCAAAAGTTTACATTGTCTACAGATTAAACTTCTCATCTTCATAAAACGAAGCCCGTCTTTCACTCTCTTCAAAAGGAATTTGGATAAATGGTTGGAGAACCATAAATTCACTCCTGGGGTACTGCCCATGTCCCTTATGGACAAAGGCAGTCTGTAAAATGACTCAGTGCACTAACACCCAAATTCCCATTACCCCAATATTACTCCATCCCATATCTGGGGAATTAAGATATAATCAAGAAAAAACACACTTCTGGATCCAAGAATCCAATCGAAGTCTCCACAAAAAACAAAAGAAGCAGCACAAACTGGATAAAGAATAATTTCTTTACTGGATTCTGGTACCTCGGCCTTCGCCTTCACATGGAATAATGTTATAAAGTACAAACCAGTATAAATACACACCTCACACAATCAATCATATTAATTAAACAATTAATCAATCAAGAATGAATATATCACTTGTTAAAGAAATATACATGAATATAAATATACATATATATATATATATATATATATATATATATATATATATATAAATAATAAATATATACTCACAAAAATAAATAATATTTCATATGTTATACTTCTAAATTCATACCATTGGGAAATAGTGTTCCATAATTTACAATGAACTTTGATTCCATATTCAATAATTTATTCTGAAAATTTATATTGCTTTCTCCCATTCCCCATGGTTTTGCCAAAATACTGAATTTAAAACCAGTATGATCTCCCCTATGAAATTGGTGGAAGTGGCTCGCAACTGGACTATCAAGTCTGTTGTTCCTAATATCCCCCAGGTGTTCCAAGATTCTCAACTTAACCCTACGTTTTGTTTGTCCTATGTACCATTTCTGTTTTGTACAGTTACACCCAATAATATATATCACCCCTGAAGAATTACAATTAAAGTGATCTAAAGCATGGTATGTAACCCCATTAATTTTATAGCCATCTAAATTAATAATTTTGTCACAAATCTTGCATTTATTGCAAGCAAAAGAGCCTGCATTTGCTGCCCTATCCTTCCTACCCTTACTTCTAATTAATTCCTTAGATTTTTGCATCTTGTATAAGAGAAAACAATATTGTGTGGAACAATGTTCCTCAAAAATTCATCACTGGTTATAATAGGCCACATATTCAAAACAATTCTCCTCAAAATTCTTGATTGATTAATTAATTGTTTAATTAATATGATTGATTGTGTGAGGTGTGTATTTATACTGGTTTGTACTTTATAACATTATTCCATGTGAAGGCGAAGGCCGAGGTACCAGAATCCAGTAAAGAAATTATTCTTTATCCAGTTTGTGCTGCTTCTTTTGTTTTTTGTGGAGAATTAAGATATAATATTGTCATATCCTGGGTATTAGTGGCTAGGTTTGTAAAGACATTTGAGCCATTACCCTAGTAATCACCTATGAAACTATGAATAGGTTGAGCAAAGCTAAATGCCATGTTTCATATCTGTATTGCTATGTGATTTAAGTAGTGCCAATGTGTCTGCCGACTCCATCTGCTTTCAATTGCACAAATGCAATTGGCAAGGCTATGCATCTTTGCACACAATCAGTTACCTGTGAGATCTGAATCGGGCACCAATTGAGACATATTTTGTTAGCTTGACCTTTGCAAACATGGCTGGTGAGGGAGAGAATGGTGCTAAATTTACAGCACAAAGGTGGGAGTGTTGAGGAGTGCGGGACATTTGTGGCATTCTTGTGAAGAGCTAGAGGTGTAGGCTGATGCAGGGGGATTATACAGGGTTTCAGTATAAGGCTGTGGCTTGGAGTACCTTAGCCACGGCTGTTGCCAATGCAACAGGCATTCCACGCAATGGGGAACAATGTCATCACCACTTATGAAGCATAAGCAGGACCTATTAAGCCAATGGGAGGCTAATTTAGAACTATGAGCATCCCCAGATGTGTAAGTATCCTGACCCATAACTTGTCTATGATATGGCATTAATGATCTAGCTAGTCAACGCAGGTACTCGTTATGCTTGTATACATATCTCTTTTTTTTTTGGACTGTACAGCTTCAGAGGAGATAGCTGCAAACTGTTAGGAACACCAGGAGAGATTAATTTGCCTTAGACAGGCACAGGATAAGTATGACTCCAGTCCATATTCAAGCCAGAAATTATTAACATCAATAATATGTCAGGAAGAATTAAATTATGGTAATTGTAATTATTAAATTTAAATGCATATTTTGTATCCATCACAGGGAAATAAAGGCTGCTCTTTGTTATATCACAGCATTGAGATTTGTTTACTTTATGACACATACGTACCTTTCCATCATATGTGGATGTGGCAAAGGTGTACAATAGTAAATTATCATAACTGTTTATGTATTGCTACGTAACATTTATATACAGTACTGTGACAAGTCATGTATTTAATTATCTCTGTTTTTGTTTCCCCCATCCATTCTCTCTCTTTTTTATGTTTTTTGGGGGTTATAATTTATGAACAATCTCCTGTTTGCATAACTTGCAATAACAATAATAACTGATCAATACCACACCAACCACTACAGCTCAGCCTGTCATACTTCCAAAGATGCCACAGATACCCAGCACTTCAGGTTCACAACCTGTCAGTGCTGCCTCCACATCCTCTGCCCAGCTTGTGCCAACTTCATCTGGTAGATCTGCAATGGCTGCAGGTGCAGTGGTACCCTATGGGAGCAGTAGTAGTCGAGGTGATAATTTTGTTACCTGGCAGAAGCTGACAGTGTTGGTGGAATATATAATGGAGAGGGGTCTCGATACACCTATTGGCAGTGTTGAAAAGGACATCGGATTACAAAGATAATGTCACATCTGGCACTAATCCAGTGAGCTGCTGCAAGAGACAGTAATGACAATTATGAGGGTGAGGACTAGATTCTCACTGTTCTCAAGGTGGACATGGATGTGCCTCTGATATTCCCTACTCTATCCCCAATCCTGGTGTCCCCCAACCTTTTGTCTCCATGTCTGTCTTGTATGTATGTCTGTGCATGCTCTCTAACCTCCCTACTTCCTCTGACCTTCTCATTCCTAATCAACTTTCCCAATATTCTTGACACAATTGATTTGGTCCAATTGGTCATACAATGTATTTCTGTTGTCATCCATCACTGGTGTGATGACTCTACAAACTCATGAAATTGTGTGTACATTTCTACACATATGTTGTGAGGAAGTGGATGGCTATGGTGCTTTCCCATGGCCCTCCTAAAAATTCCTGTATTCAGTCCCTTGTGCAATATGCTCTGCTTGCCAACCTCATTCTAATCACTGTTCTATCTACCCCTTTTTCACACATTTAATCTGGTCAAAAAAGAGATTCACATAAACACACATGGTCAGAAATGACCCATGGAAAAACTTTCATTTTATGTCCTCAGCATTTGAGTAGAGTTTGGCATAGCATAGTAATGATGAGTGACAGTGAACGATGTTTAACTTCTTATTGCAAAAGCTGAAGATTTTAATGTAATCTGCAGTGTCTGGTTATTTTTGCACAAATATGCTTAAATCCACTGCACTGTGACAATACAGACTAAAGGCTGACTAAAGGCAGTACTGTGGAACAGTTAATGCAAAAGTTCTTAGGGTGCTGGATGCAATACAGTAGGAGTTCTTATATGTCATGTTGAGATAATTGCCATGTTTGTAGCCTGATGTTTTTGCATAGTGTTGTGTGTTCAATTAAAGCTGTAGGTCAATGTATTAAATCATGACATATCCTATTCCTATTAAATCTTCTGAAAACATCTGTATTCCTCTCCATATAAAACATTTCCTTAACATACCATCTGAATAGTGTAGCGAGACATAATTTGCAAAAATACTGCAGCCCAGAGAGATTATTAAGACAACCTTATCCTACATATGTATTCATGTTTATTGCACTCTCCTACCCCTTATTTGTAACTATAGCAAGCACTCTGTTGTACAGAGTATGACAATGATAGATTAATGACAATTTAATAAGTAAAACTAACACACCATACAGATGTTCCTACATGTCCCACAAAAAAGTACAGTTGTGTACACCTACCATAAATGTAGATGTTCGAGTGTCTTCACTGTTGCAGTCATGACTGTAGGGTTCTCCCCTGCCGACAGGCAGCCCTCGGTCGGCCAGAATCCCAAAGTCTGGGTCCGGCGTCGGCTGTTCAACCATGCTCCCTGACGTCAGACTACCAGGAGTATAAAGCTGACAGCTGACGCCATCTTCTCCAGTTTTTCTTGCCCCAGATGTCAGGGGACCCAAAATGAAAAAGGTCCCATAACCTTTGCAAATACACCTCAGAAGAATGGTGAAAAAAGGGAATACACAAAAGTAAAAATAAGAGGGGACAGGAGGGAGGGAAACCCAGACTGCAACAGTGAAGACACTCGAACATCTACATTTATGGTAGGTGTACACAAATGTACTATGTTCATCATGTTTCACTGTTGCAGTCATGACTGTAGGGTAGAATCCCAAAGCTGAAAGAAAGGGAGGTGGTCATAAAGAAGAAGGGGCGGCTAAAAGGCCCTGCAAGACTGCAGAGGCAAAGCCTGCCCTAGACTTAGAGTAGAGAGGTAGATTGTAGTGCTTAGAAAAAGTATGCACTGAACTCCAAGTTGCAGCTTCCAAAATGTCTTTGGTAGGAATGCCCCTGAGGAAGGCCGCAGAAGTGGCAGCAGCTCTGGTGGAATGAGTCCATATACTCCCTGGGATTTGCTTTCCATGGTGTGAATAACAAAATCTGATTCCATGAGCAATCCATTTAGAAATGGTCTGTTCTGAAATTGCTTTACCTTGGGAACTTGAAGTATAAGAAACAAACAATTGTTCTTATTTTCTGATGTCCTTGGTTCTGTTCAGGTAAAAACGTAGTTGTCTGTGTACATCCAAGGAATGTAAGATCCTTTCCCCTTTATTTTGAGGAGTGGGGGAAAAGGTTGGCAAGTGGATAGTTTGATTTAAAGCCACTTTGGAAACCACCTTAGGCATGAAGGTAGGATTAGTCCTCAAAGATACCCTGTCGTGATGAAAAATAATATAAGGTTCCACAGCCATAAGAGCTTGTAACTCTGAAACTCTCCTGGCAGAGGTTAGTGCTAACAGGATAGCTGTCTTCCGAGATAAAAACATGATGTCAGAAGAGGCAGCAGGCTCAAAAGGAGGCAAGGTTAGTTTTTCCAAAACATAGTTGAGATCCCAAGCAGGAATGGTAGGAGATCTAGGAGGTCTTAAGTTCTTAGCTCCTCTGAGAAACTGTCTCATGAGCTGGTGGAAAAAGATGGGAGGGTCAGTATTATAATGAGCAGAAATAGCAGAGGCATGTATCTTAATGGAAAAGAAAGAGAGACCCTTACGTAAGAGATCTGTCAGGTAAAGTAAAATTAAAGTAATGTTAGGAAGAAGAGGATCAGAATCCTGAGCCTGCATCCAGGAACAAAATCTTTTCCATTTTCCTGCATAAGATTTTCTAGTGCAAGGACGTCTGGCTTCTAAAATGACATCCATAACCTGCTTGGGTAGGAAAGAAGAAATCAAAGGCCCTGGATTAACCAGGCCGCCAGGCTGAGAGTTCTGACATGAGAGTGTAGAACCTGACCCTGATGTTGGGACAGAAGGTTCGGAAACTGCGGTAAAACCCAAGGGGGCTCCAGGCATAGGTTTTTTAGAGTTGGATACAAAAACTGCCGAGGCCAATTTGGAGCCAGCAAGATTATCATATTGGGCTTGCCTGTTTTATCTTCAATAAAACCCGTGGAAGAAGAGGAAGAGGCAGAAAGGCATATCCCGAGAGGTTCCTCCAACTGAATGACAGGGCATCCACTTTCCAAGCTTCTCTGTGGAAAGTCCTGGTGAAAAAATTCTGTAGTTGATGATTGAGATGGGATGCAAAGAGGTCTATGTGGGGACATCCCCAGACTGCTGTTATCATCCTGAATATTTTAGTGTCCAGCATCCACTTGTGTGGATCCGAAAGGTTTCTGCTCAAATTGTCTGCCAGGAAGTTTTGTTTCCTTGGTAGAAACTGAGCTTGAAGATCCAGATTGCAAGCTAGAGCTGTGTTCCATAGATCCATGGCTAGTATGCAAAGGGGGTAGGAATGAGATCCCCCTTGCTTGTTTATGTACCACATAACTGTGGTGTTGTCCATCCGTATTAGTAGTTGTCCTGGTTGTAAGAAATTCCTGAAGGCCAATAGAGCTTTCTGAACGGCTAACATTTCCTTTAAGTTGATATGCAGGTGCTTCTGATCCTTTGTCTAAAGGCCCTGCAGACAATTGCCCTGAAAATGGGCTCCCCAAGCATAATCTGAGGCGTCCGTGGTTAGAATCTGAGTGGCAGGTGGCAGACGGAAGGGTTTCCCTTTGTTTAGAGCACATGCCCTGGACCACCAAAGAAATTCCTTTTGAAGGCAAGGAAGGACGGAGATCAGTATGTCTAAACTGTGGCAATGCTGAGACCATACACTTTTTAGGTACCACTGTATTTTCCTCATGTGTAGTCTTGCATATGGTACGAGAAGGATGCAGGAGGCCATGTAACCCAAAGCCTGCAGGAATTTCCTTGCAGATAGTTGAGTTAAAGTTGCCAAGGTTCTGAAAGTTGAAGCCAGCTATAATTGTTTTTCAGATGTCAGAAATGCCATCTGGGTTGTGGTGTTTAGAAGTGCACCCTGAAAAGTTATCTGTTGTGATGGTGTTAAATTTGACTTTTTTATGTTTACAGAGAATCCCAGGAACTTGAGGAGGTTCTGTACAAATTCTAGATGCTGGAGTAAGACTTCCTTTCTGTCTGCCTGAATTAGACAATCATCCAGATAAGGGTAAATTTGAATTCCCTTGAGTCTGCAGTAAGCTACTACTGGAGCCAGGCATTTGGTGAAGACCCTGGGCGCAGTAGACAATCCAAAGGGCAGCACAGAGAATTGAAAGTGCCTCGATCCGGCCTTGAACCTGAGGTATTTTCTGCGATCCTGCCTGATGGGAATGTGTAAATATGCCTCCTTTAAATCCAAAGTTACCATCCATGCATCTTTGGACAGCATTGGAAGTAGCTGCTGTAGAGTAAGCATCTTGAATTCTGGAATCTCTAGAAAGGTGTTCAAGACCGACAGATCCAGAATGGGTCTCCATGAGTTTTGCTTCCTTGGGACTAGAAAGAGCCTTGAGTAAAAACCTTTTCCCATCTCTGAAAGTGGAACCAGTTCTATGGCATTCATAGCCAAAAGAGATTCCACCTGGTGTAAGGCCTCCGTCCATTGATGTTTTGGAAGGTCTGGCCATCCGCTTGACCTTGGCAAGGTATGAAAATGGAATTTGTAACCTCTTAAAACCACATCCAAAGCCCACTTGTCTTGGGTTATTTGAGTCCAATTTTGATAAAAAAAGAGAGAGTTTTCCTCCGAGAGGGGCTTCCAGGCAAGAAGTTCCTGTAGCCCAACAGAGGGAGTCATTGAGTTTGTTTCCTTTGAGTTTGTGACCTATCCTCTCCTCCCCTAGGGGTGGAAGCAGTCCACTGTCTTGGTCTATAAGAAGCTTGTGTTTGAGGCCTTCCTCTGGAGCTTCTATATCTACCCCTCTGAGGCCTGTCCGAAGTGGGAAAGGACCAATTTTTTGAAGGCCAATTCCTGCTAAATCTAGGTGGCTGTACTTGTAAGAAATCTTTAACTGTTTGCATGGATTTCGCTTTATCCTCCATCTTTTTAATCACCTCTTCAGCTTTTGATCCAAACAAAACATTATGCTGAACAGGAGCATCCAATAATTTAGCCTTTACTTGTTCAGGCAAATTTTGTTCCTTTAGCCATGCATGCCTTCTAATAACTGTGCCAGAGGCCGCAGCCCTACAAGAAGCCTCCAAGGCATCAAATCCACAGTGTAAACCATGCTTCCCAACTTGTTCAGTGGCATGCAATAAGTCATGTAATTCCTTATCATCTGCACAGGCAGAAATGGAAGTAAGCTTTTGTTTTAAAACAGACAAGAGAAATTGCTGGTATTTAAACATATGAAACTAACAGTTTAAAGCCCTAATGGACAAAGTAGCAGAAGTGTACACCTTTTTGCCCCATCTCTCTAAGGATCGAGAATCCTTTTCAGTAGGAATGGGATTTTTGGCAGAAGCAGCCTTAACTCCCTTAGGACCCTGAGAAATGGTTTCAGGGTCAGCAGTAGGGTTCTTGTATAAAAACTGATGGGAATCAGGAACCCTGTAATATCTATCAGGCTTAACAGGAGCAGGAGGAAAAGAGTCAGGGGTTAAGTTAGCCTCTGAAAAGGCATCATCCACAATATCCAAAACAGGAGGAATAGCCAGGGGTCTATGCTGGGGAAGAAGAAGAAAATCCCTCAGTCTTTTCTTAGATTCCGAATACTCCTGTCCTTCCCAGTGGAAATGTTCCCTCATTTCATGCAAAGTTTCCCCAAAAGAGAAATCCTCAGGGAGAGAAGCTGAAGGAATGGATTCTTCAGCATCAGAATCCTCATAAGGAGGGAAAGAATATTCCTGATCAGAAGAAGAAACTGAGGAAACAGAAGCCTGATCAGAGGAATCATAATAAACATCCTGCCTTGGCCTTTTATCTGGAGGGGGATGTGAACCCCTAATCATAGTAAGTAAATCCTCCACCATCTTGAGTAACTGTTTTTGTGACTTGGGAGCCGGTTCAGAGGAGGCCTGTGCTGTAGTCTTTGATTTAGAAGGAGTCTTTGCCTTTGTCTTTGGCTTTGCCTTTATTAGAAGCTGAGTAGGCCTGAAAACTCTTCAGAAGCTGGTATCTGAACAGCGGCTCCAGACCCATCTGAAGGAGCATTGTCCGAAGGTCCTGCAACAGAAATATTTAAAGGCCTGGTTGGCTCCTCATGAGAGTCCATTTTGGCCGTCGGTTCTGAAATGGCTGACGACAGGGGCTGCAAAAGCGCCTCACTGACGACGGCCGAACCTGAAGCTGGCTCCGCTTGTGCGCTATCAAAAGATTTGGACCTCGGAGGCCTGTCTTCATCCTTGCGACGTTTATGAACTCCGGTAGCCGGAACCGTATCCGATGACATTTTTTAGTTAAAGCGCCTACCGAAGTAATGAAAAGCAAAATCGTACCTTCACTTAATTGTACGTTGATTGAATCTAGCACAAAACCGACAACTAGCTACGTCGTGGTCAGGGCCTAAGCAAGGAATATAGTAAGAATGAAAATCCTTATGAGGTATTTGCTTCCCACATGAAATACAATTATTAACTTTTTCTGACATCGGAGTGGAGCAAGAAAAAAGTTTCCCCAATGGGGTACTTAGCTTTGAGTGGAGAAGAAAATCTTCGGACTGAAGTATATCAGAAAAAATCATCAGGAGTCAGCCGACCGGCACTTGTGAACTGCTATCACCACACGGCAAGAAAGACTGGAGAAGATGGCGTCAGCTGTCGGCTTTATACTCCTGGCGCTCTGACATCAGGGAGCATGGTTGAACAGCCAATGCCGGACCCAGACTTTGGGATTCTGGCCGATCGAGGGCTGCCTGCTGGCAGGGGAGAACCCTACAGTCATGACTGCAACAGTGAAACACGATGAACATCATATTGTTACTATTCCTCTCTACATCTGTCTCTCTCTCTCTCTCTCTGTTCACCCCTTCTTCTTCAGTAAGTCGTCACTGTGTTTCAATTGTGTTATTTTAATGTTGTGAAATAGTAACTCCTTTGTAGCATGACGAGTTAATGCTCACATGTATAGAAAGATTTTTTGACTAATTTCAAGGGTTGCAATTTAGCCATTAGCTAAGTGTTATTGACTGTTTTTGGTACACTATTTTATGTGTACTTGCTCGCTACATATTGTTATAAGCTACCATTATCCTTCTGTCATAAGCTACTCTGTCCTTGCGTCCATCTCACCCTGTCAATGCATCTTCTCCCTTCTGTATCATTATTCTTCCACTTCTGCATTTGCTGAATGGCTGGTGCCAGGCAACAAATGCAAATAAGGCTAAATGGAAGTACACTGTTTATTCAGTTTAATGTACTTTTCAACAAGCTGAAGAGTTGGATATACAGCTTACTGTGGTCAATAAGGTAATGAAGATAAATACAGACATTCACATTTGTTGAAATGTGGTATCAAATTTTAACTATGAGAAGTATGACTTCCTATGTGGTGTGCTTAGATAACACTCCGGTATAAATGTTTTTTCTTGGAATGCTCTAAAGGTTCAAATCCAGATGGATGAAAAATAAAATGTTTCAGAATGTTTTGTCTGACTTCTGTAGCCATAAATGTTGGCTACAACTTTACTTAACACATCATTATCCTGCTGATACATTAATGTGCCTGATCCCTATTGTGAAGCCTGTCTTTCTTTGCATGAAGGTCAGAGCAACATACAGTACTGCTAATTTCCATCCTAAGTTCAACACTTCAAGATATAGTTATGCATGCACAAACACTTTGCCATCAGCAGCACAATTCAGCTTGGCAGTGTAGTTCTCAAAGAGTGAAATTAAAAAAAGAAAATCAAATAACTGTTTTAGGTTGCACATTTTTATGTCTAGATTACTTTTGTCAACAGGTGATCTTGTTTTAGTAATGTTTATTCAGTTCAGTCATTTAATGTATGTCTGCTCTACAGCATTTACACTTGCAACATTGTTACAAGTTTGGTTAACCTATTCTCTCATAATCCATCACTGTTAGTCTGCAGTGCACTGTCCTATGCTTGACTTGCATGTTTGTCTTGAAAATGCACATAGTGTAAGTATGAGACAATACAAGTGTGCAATCATCCAGACATGAAGTAGCAGGAAAGTTTGACTGATAATCCATTGATGTGCAACAGCAAATGTCTATGGCATCCTATAATGTGAAATATGTCAACACCTCTCACGATAAAGTGATGTGCATTAAGGAAAATATCTAAATTTTAGCAGAGAAGTATGTAATTACATGTGACAAAGTGATGTTACATTGTCCTGGCATAACCTGTGATGTACAGTACCATCTATTTCAAACAGTGGATTTTAAAAAAGTTCAAATGTCCTATTTCACATTATTAATGTTAGTCTTCTCCAGTGGTGCTTGCAACTAATACAGTGCTCTCTAGATTGTGTAACTAGATAGGTTTGAAGTTCAAAGTCCAACATGGGAAACTTATTTGTGACAGTGTGTGTAATGCTGCTGTATCCATTTCCCCTGAGAAAACATTTAAATCTTCACACAGACTCCTTCTCCCACTTTTTAATGAACCATCCTCTATGAAACAAACTGATGAGGTCATCCTGACAAAAGTGCATTCTCTACCCTTAAAAGTCAGGCTTCTCCTGTGATGCTTGCAACTCACACAGTGCTATCTATATTGTGTAACCAGATAGGTAGGAGGTTTGATGACAAACATGAGAAATGTGTGTGCATGTGTGTGTAAACACATGGTGCTGTATCCATTTCCACTGAGAAAAATACATTTAAATCTTCCCACATTTCCCTTATCCCACTTTTTACTAAAACATCCTCTATGAAACACTCTTTCTCCCCTTAAGAGTCAGACTTCTCCTGTGGCCATGCAAATAAAACAGCGCTTTCTACATTGTGCAACAAGATAGCCAGGATGTTCAGTGTTCAAGATGTAAAAGCTGTGTGCATGTGGGGGTGTTTACAGTTAGGTGAGCATGAGCTCAATCAACTTCCAGCTTTGGTAAATATTTTAAACTGCTAGATGACTCCACCATCCCTTAATCTCACCTTTAATAACCACAACTTCTTTGCAACATAAGGGTGTAGCTAGTCATACTGTTTGTACTCTACTGAATACAATTTTCTATCCATTACTTAAATAAACCATATTTTTTTGCCATAGTATATGCGCAACTGTCTAAATTAATGCTTCCAATAGGAGTTCCAGAGATTGGACAAAATATCTGTTTCATGTTTTTAGAGGGAAAGTGGTGCAAAAAATTGTTTTCAAATGACAGGTGGTTTGTGGGGCAGCAATAGGAGAACATGATTACAAAATTATATTCTCCACCTATACCCCCTGCTTCAACATACTGATAAGGTAATTCTTTCTTAAGTAAACAGTTGCACTTTAAATATCATACTTTTCCGGTGGTGCTTGCATTCTTTACACTATTCTCTAGAATGTGTAAACAGATATGTAAGAGGTTCAAATACATCAGTGCTTAACTTCTACAAGCATGCGTGTGACTGCAAATGATTTCAGGATTGGTTTACACACATTTGCAGTGCTGACTTTTACAAACCCAGATGCTGCAAAATTCATTTTATTAGACATATCTCCTTAGGAATACACTGCTGATGTCATCTCTTCATTGATGCTGTATGCCTTACTTGTATATATTATTCTCCTGAGGCAATGGCTGCTAATAATGTGCGGTATAGATGGTGTAAGTGGAGAGATAGGTGGTTCAAGTCAATCACTGCTTAAATAGTGTGACTGTGAATCCTGTCATACACCACTGGCCACTTCACAACCACCTTTATGTACACTTCTACTTATGAGATGGATTTACATAGACACATTGTTAGACTAGCAAATCTTAGCTTCCTCAGGGAAAATCACTTTTTGGTCACACAATGATTACATAATGCTAACATTACTGCAGTATCTTACAGTTGGAGTATGAATTCTCCTGTGTTTGTGATTTTGATACTGTGCTTCATACACTGTGCAACTACATATTTAGGATGTTGGAGGCCAGCTGTGTGTCTTTCATCTTATACTGTTAATAGTACTCTTCAAATATATGTGTAGCTGTACAGTGTTGTGCACTTTTTCCACTTTTTAGCATAAACATCCAGCTAATAAATAGTGGTGATGCCATCCATTGAAATGTGCAGTGTCCCAGCTGTACCTCAACATGTAATGTGGTGCTTGGGATTCTGGCACTAATGTTTAAATTGTGATCTTGGGTAGTTAGTTCAAATCCAGCCATTACTGGTCAGACTATGCTGTGTCAGTCTTACTGTGACTGTACATGTCACTAACACTATTGTCAGACACATCTGCTGTGTATCCATATAGATGCTAATTGCTGTTACAAAAAGCTATTATAATTTCTCACATAATGCTTTTATTCAAAGTAATGATAACATGTGATTACATTTTCCTTAAAAAACATATGCAGGAAGCATTATCCTATGGCATGAGGGTCTGACATGACATTCTGTATGTTGCTGACTTAGTACAGCAATTACAGGTACAAATAACCCTTGCAGCAATAACATGATGTAATGCCTTCACATACTGACATATCTCACAACTGAAGTGACACTTCTACCATGGTGCATTCATCTTGTACAATATCATATATTTTCTGTTGTCAAATGCTCATGTGTTCAACATCCACATTCAGTGCCTATTAGCATTATGCAGTTTTATACTGTAATGCATGAATGTTATCCACCACAGTTATAATGCGTCCATCCCCTAGTAGGAGAGGCCTCCACCATCCCTTTTATCTCAAAGAGATTGTTTACAAACACATACATGCGATGAAATAAGTTAGCATAGGTGAAGTGTCACAGTTGTGTTAAGACTTCTACTGTGGAATTTGTGGTTCTTCTACATGTCATTAATCAGCAGAGTCACACAACTTGCTGTTCAATTCCTGAAAGGACAACATTATATGAATGCACTGACATTACATAAACACTACTGTGTCTAGTTATTGTTATTCATTTGTATGTTGGGTAATGATATATCATCCCAGTTTGTGACTATACGGCAGTGATTGGTTATGTGGGGAATGTTATGCTGTGATTGCTCATGTGGCACATGCATTGAGTACTTGCTTGTATAGCATACATATACAAATAGACTGTAGCTTATTTCTAGGAAAGTGTGTAATACACAATGGCAACAGCTTCCTTGTCAAGGAAGCATTAATCTTGTACTGTGGGCAAAAACGTGTACCTACTTTCCAGCATTCTGACTAAATATGACTGTTCATATTATATTTGTAACACCTTTCTTAATGCACACATTCAATTCAATTATTTGTGATAGCCTCCTTTGCTATCTGATGTGGCAGATGTAGTCAATAGAGAGGTCTGAGGAGAGCCTAGTATAATAGGCAGGAGTTTGAATCTGGTAACAACTCTCTGTCAGACAAATGTGTCAGATAGCAGTGGCTTACACACAGACAATACTTATGGTAGAGTCACAGTGCCACCTTTTGCCAGGCCTTATCCTGCAATGTAGGACATCCATACAGCTTATATGATCTCTGATATCTGTCCTGGCATGTGATCAAACATGCACAGGCATTACTAATTCCCATGATAATTATGTTCTGTATTGCATGTCTTCATCTGGACATTTCTTTATAACTGCACTTCTTTCGTCACTGATACACATATTTCTGTGGTGCCCATGATTGTTATGCATCTCTCTGGTATCGGTCCTAGCATGTGTTTGAAAATGACATGATGCAAATGTTTATTATCCAGAAAAAGAAGTGAATTCCGCTAAAGAACGCTCAGCAGAACAAAAAACAATGTAAATATTGGAAGAGCGTTGCACCATAGGTATTAGTATTTCATCTGAGTATTCAAAACTTGCTAAACAACAAAAATGGCAGAAAGACAGCTTCAAAACAATAGCTTCAATAACAGGCTTTTACCATGTTGAATCCACAATATATGAAATATAAAGCTTTGCTGTTGTAAAAGTCAAGTGGCGTTGTAATTCCACAGCTTTAAAACATGTGGATGTCATAAAAACAGAAAAAAACGAACATAAAAGTGAAGAACCCTTCTGATGTAAACAATGGACAAGCACTTTCAGCTTTTTCAAGCCTTCTTCAGATCCAAGTAGGTAAGCTGGGTTTAGTGTTTAAAAGTTGGTATCATCCAATGAAACACCTCAGTGAATGATGAATGTTAACCAATCACGCTAGTCCATTGGTACACACCTCCATAGCTTGAAGTTAAAACTCTTTATTTAAAACTCTTTGTTTAAAACAACATGACAGTTTGACGTTTCTAAGACAGACTCAGACATATTTTCAGAAGGAATATTAATAAAATATTTTCAGTAGGTTCTGCTTAAAAGAACAAGCTCTGCATAAAAGCCAAGATTTGAGAGAAAAAGGTGAAAAATAAAAAAAAAATAGAGATGGTCATTTAGGGCGCTTCTTTTTATTTCGTTTCAACAGTTTCTTTGGGACATCAGAGCCTAAGTCAGTATACCTAAGGTTTCTGCCAATGAAAACAGGTCATAAGTGAGCATAGCTCATTGCTAGTCTATTTTTAAGAAAAGGTTTTAAGGGAGCACAGCCATTAAGGCCAGGGGGGTTATCTGCCCTCAGCCGCATTATCCATTTGGCTTCCTCTCTCTCAGTCAGATTGGTCAGGTCTCCTTCTCTGGAAGTAAAATGCATCTTTGAAATGACCATGAAAACAAAGCTATGTCCCTCATGCTCACGTAAATGAAGACAAAGAGAGTTTGTTTCCTTTCTGTTACGTATATCAGATTGATGTTTGATAATTCTTTCCTTTAGCTTCATATTAGTTTTTCCAACATAAAATGCTGTGCAGGAAGTGCAGGTAGCTATGGAAACAATATTACTGGTTAGGCAATTAGCTAATCCATGAAAAACAAATGTCTGTTTAGTAACCAGATGCTTAAATGTGTTGCTACAATTGATTACATTGCAGACCTTGCAGAAGCCACATTTCTTTGTTCCTGATGTATTATGTAGGTAGTTGTTACATATCCCATCATTTGAGCATAAAATCCTTTTGAGATTATTTTTATTTTTGAAAAGGAAACTTGAGTCATCTCCAACAATCTCTTTTAACTTTTTATCCGAAGTTAGAATTGGCCAGAGCTTTCTGATCACCTGGCATACGTTATCATGGTCCATAGTGTAAGTCAAATTGACCCTTAAGTTAGATGTTCTTTTAGGTATAGCTAGGGATGGTGTACTTTCACCTTCTCTGACCTTAGAGGAATAAAAAGGTTAGCCTTTTCCTTTACGTATGTCATTAATTCTGGTCTTGTTTAGTTCTAAACTTCTATTTCCATATCCTTGTTGGCTGAAATTATTAATAAGCCTCTCTTCTTCCTGTAGAAAGGTTGCCTCTTCTGTACATAGTTTTGAAATCCTTGCAATCTGATTTTCAACAATGTTAGAGAAAATATTCCTAGGATGCATACTGGAAAAATGGAGCACGTGGTTTCGCCACATATCTTTCCTATAGAGGCAAGTGTCTATTCCCTTCCCCGGATCAAGAGATAATCTCCCATCCAGAAAGTCAATCATCTCTCTAGATGTTTTTACATCAAATTTCAGGAAAGTAGTGGTCTGTGACAGGAAGTTAACAAAACTTCTTAAATCTTCTTCTTTGCCCTTCCATACAATGAAGGTGTCATCCACAAACCGATTGCACAGAATTATCTGGTCATTCCAAATGTTATTGGCATCCTTGGACCAAGCTCTCTCCCAGTTGGCTAAAACCAAGTTTGCATAACTATTGGCACAGGGCGTGCCCATGGCAACCCTCCATCTCTGCCAATAGTAGCTGTTGTCATAGGTAAACACATTGTACTCCAACACGATTTCCAAAAGATCACATATCAAACGGGATTCTACCTTCTCTTCAGTTAGAAATTCTCTTACTGCTTCAATGCCATAATTATTTGGTATGGAAGTGAATAAACTATTCACGTCTAGGGTTACCAATAGCAGACTCTCAAGATCATCACAATGTTCTAGAGCTATATACAGATGTTGTAGAAACTAAGCTGAATCTTTAATCACAGTGGAGGCCCTAGGTAGCATCTTTTTTAGTTCTTGATCGATAAACATAGAAATAGATTCCATCAACCATCCTCTACCAGCCACAATTGGTCTTAAAGGTGGGCGTTTAAGATCCTTATGAATTTTTGGTAATCCACTGATAGTTGGTACGGTGGGGTGCTCAGTGATGAAGAGATCATGCAAATACTCATTAATCTCTCTTTGCAATAGCATGTCATAAAGAGCCTGCTGGATCTTCCATTTCATAATATTTAGTTCATTCTTACTAATCAAGGAATAGGTCTTTTGATCACTTAGTAATTCTTTCATCCATTGGACATATATCATTGCATCCATTACCACTATGGCTCCTTCCTTGATGGACTCGAAAGTGTGTTGTGTGAGGGCCTGTAAAATCAGAGTTGGCTCTCAAGGAGAAGCTAGATCTTTAATTGTTGGGCTCACAAAAACTGTGCCTTTGCTAAATGTTTTTGCTATTTTACTGGATGCTATAGAAGATGAATCTGAACCAATGTGAAAAGTTGAGAGAGCTGCAAGTTGCTCCTTGATGGCAGAATAATTTGTACCTGAGGGGAGGAAACCTGTCAAGAAGTTTAGTAGTGACTGAATGGAAGAGGAGCAGAGAAGGAATTCAGTCTCTTGCCAATAGCCCACACAGTATACCCTTTCCACTAACTCTTGTAGACTTTCCCAAGTGGATGGCTTCTGTGTGAAGCATATACAAGTTGAGCCACCTAAAAGTTAATGAGGAATCATTGGAATTTGAGAAACCATGGAGTTAGTTTGAGGGATATGCTTTCTGGTTGAGGCTCACCAGAGAGGTGAGACAGGAGATCTGGTTTGGGATCCAGGAACTAATTGTGGTGATAGAAGGTGAGGCCACAGGTAATGTAACCAAATTTGTAGGAGCCAGAAGGGTGCAGTGAGACTCACAGTTGCACATGGAAGCTTTCTGTAGGAACCCTGTTATTAGTGGTATGGGAAGGAAGGCATACAGGAGACCATGTGGCCAAATAGGGACTATGCACCCCTTGGGAAATGTCCCTGTTGAGGGATAAGTGCAAACTACATTCTGTACTTCAAATTGGTGAACCATACAAAGAAGTCAGAGCAAGGCTTGCTTCAGTGACTGAAAATTTCTGCTGTCATTGTGCAGGCATGGGAATGTGTTTTCTCAGCTTGTCTGCTAGAACATTGGCTTGACCAGTTATGCACAGTGCTATTAGAAAATGTTGTGAAAACATTGCCCATTATCTGTCAACATAGAGAGTAAGAACTGGTCATCCCCCCTGCCATTGGGTTACCAGACAACAGAGGTGTTGTCTGTCCAGATGGAAATCACACCCTAGGAAAATAAGACAAATCTCAGCTACTAAGGCTGCCATGAAGCCCAGTAATTGAAGGATCAGAGATGCCAGTGAAGTGTGAAAGCTGAGAACACACTATGTCTGAATGTGAAGCAAAGTCAGCCTTGACTGCACAACTTCAAAATTTGAGACAAAGTATTTAAACTGTAACCTATGAATTCCAGGTTTTGAGTAGGGTGCAAACTTGACTTTGCACAGTTTACATAAATCCCCAAGGATCAATGCAAATGAAGTAAATAATCTCTTGCAAAGATTAAACAAAGGGATGGAAGAAACTGGGGTAAATTTCATAATAGTCAAAAATATGTACCACAGCAAGAAATGATGACTACTACACAGGAACCAAAAAGTGCTTGTGTATTGATTAAATCTCCTTTCTACTTGGTTCCCATGTAGTAGTCATGGTTTCTTGCAAAGGCTAAGAATTCCTTTATGATTGCAGTAATAAGCCAGTTGCCGAGGTGTGGGAATGATTGGAAACCTTGCAATCTGTGCTGGGCTGTTACTACTGCCATGCATTTGGTGAATACCCAGGAAGACTAAAAGACAAAGCTTAGAACTAATAATATCTGATGCCCAGCTGGAAGCGGAGATATCATCTGGACTGCCAAGTGACCTTCATGTGGTAGTAGTCACCCTGAAGATCTACTGAGCACATCCAGTCCCCTTTCCTAAGGTGTGGAAAGAATAGACTGTACCATGGCCATCTGGAATTTAGTCCTCTTTACATATCTGTCTAATTTACTAAGGTCCTATATGGGCCTTATCTCCTCATCTCTCTTCTTTGGGACTAAAAAGAACTTTGAGTAGACTATGGATCCTTTATGGTCTGGTGGGACCCTTCTGGATGATTTTTTTTCTAGCAACTGGGAAATGTCTTGTACTGAGATGGGTGGAACTGCAAGAGTTTTGTATGACTGGTTTGATTTGGACTGGAGTGGAATTATGTAACTCCTGGATATAATTCACTTCATCCAAGAATCCTGTATGATATCTATCCAGTTTTGAACGTGAAGAGATAAGAGACTCCTGACTACTTCCAGGGGGGTCTTATACAGGTAAATATTCAGGAACCCTGGAAGGGCTTATCAGAAAATGAACCTCTAAAACCCTTGATTCTGCAGATCCCCTCTCCCCCTAAGGATGTACTCAATGGATGTCCTGAGGGGCTCTGTCAGGAGTCAAAAGCAAAATGCTGGGATTTCTTGAACAAGACACACTTACTACCCCAGATTCCTACAGTAGGATCACTGCTGGTTAGAAAAGTGAACCTAAATGGCATAAACTAGTTTGCTTTCTTGCTTAGTCTCTGTCAATATATCTTTAACCTCCGATCAAAGTGAGAAGGATGACCTATCATAGGAAGCATTCATGAAGGATAGTTTAAAGTTGTACATAAAATGAATAACCTCAGCCAAACTTGGTTATGTATAGCAATGCATGCACCTGCTATTCTAGATGCACCACTGGCTGTGTTAGATACAAGCCTAATAGTAACATTAGTGATGGACAGTATAGTAGTCAGCTAAGATTCCATAATCTTCCTAGTTTCAGCTATTGGAAGCCTCCGGGAGGAGTTTAGAACTTTGTTTGACAAATCCCTCTGGAACTTAGTAATGTGCAAAATATAAATCATTCCCATTAAGAAAAAGATCCCCGATACATAGACACAGTTCCCAAAATTATCCACCACTCTGGACTCAATGTTAGCCAGATGGATTCTGGAACTTTCCTCCAATAGTTCCTTCTTAGGGTATACTGCACTTGGTCCTTTACTTGAATGTGGTAGGAAGACACTCACATTAATGGGTTTAAGAAGAATGGATTTCACCACATCAGGATCCTGCCAAGCCCTCTGAGAGATCACATCAATCAGATGACCTGCAGGAGAGAACATGCAGGATGAAGATGGGTCAGCTCTAAAAGCCTCAAAAACACCTCCTTACCTGGGAAAGATGTATTGGTGGGACAATTTCCTATTTGCCTTGATAATTCCATTAAATCACTGAAAGTGGTGTCCTTGGGGGTTAAAGAGGACCCCATCCTCAAGTTGATGCATTCGATAATGGAATCTTTAAGAGAGTCCAAGTGCCTTCTTTTGCACTTATACTTTCGGGTGGGGATGGATCTGGAGAAGGGAAGGATCCAGGCTATCAGAACAGGGCTGTCCTCAGGGAGGAGGATGAGTGCGGATGACTGCAGATACATTAGGTTACTGAATGTGGAACTGAGATATCAATGATGTCCCCTTCCTGTGTAGACTGACAGGTCAAAAACTTCTCTAAAGCCTTGAAAGCTGATGTCAGAGCCAACAGCACAGAGGAAGGTGATCTGCAATGCAGACCTAAATCCAAACTAGAGGGATCCAAAGAGCACATTCCTGGAGTAGATGATCAGGATGTAGAGACCATCAAGATGCCAACAGCTGAAACACTCAAAAACATGTACAGACGTGAAACACATCAGAGTTTACCCCAAGTTGGGGTGATTAGCATAGACCCTAAGCTCTGGGACCCACTGTGCTCTGAAGACTTTGGAACTGAAAGGGTTAAAGAACCCATAATTGTTGGTGGTAACAGAGTATCAATCTGCAGAAATCTCAATCCCAAAATCACTAGATCCAAGAGTGGAACTGGGGAAGGATTATAAATAAGCAGAGTTGATAGATCAGCCCTGTGAAGAAACTGAAAACACTCATCTGTGTTAGCATGTCTGATAGGAGATGTGTGCATTTTCTTAGATTAACTTGCATTGTATGCCAGCATGCCTGATTGCGAAAATGTAAATAAATTTAAAATGTTGAGTCTTTCCCTGTTTAAACAGAGTGCTTAAAGAATCTGTCACTGCTTTGATGCAGCTCTAACACATGTTTGAGAAGGACATTCTAAAGTACAAACTATGGAGAATCAGCTGAGCAGTGAGTGGTGTCATTGGAATGTTCTTTGTTGCTAGGAGATGATTTAAACAGCTGATTGACAGAAAAATAATCTTTTTTACAGTTATATTTTGAAATTAGACAGATGAGACTGCTGAAGAAGACAGTTGAGACTGTGAATTGGTGCAGTTTCTCAAGTACTGAGCAGTCAGTTGACACCAAGAAAAGAGAACCCACCAAGAAAATTGCACGCTTGCCTTGGCCTTGCTATTATATCACTGAATAGATCAGGGACAGTACTCTTTAGTTAGATCAGGAAAGTTTAGTTAAAATAGAGCTTTTCTTGAATAATGGATTACTGTCCTGTGGTTTGACTTACATTTCTGGTGATTGAATTCTAATGTTTATTGAGAGTTACTGATTTTCAATTTTGTGATCATTTTTACTTATTATTAAATGTTTTTCATTATTTTACATTGTGGCTGGAAATCAGTGTTTTTTCTTTAGAGATTAGAGAGTGCTTCTACCTGTTGATACACCCAGGTCACCCAAAGGCCTGACTGTTCTGGTCATAGCTATAATTTATTTTGATAATTAATTTTCATAATTGGACACCCCTTTTGAAGGCCAAGAAGACCCTCTGATTGGTGGCAGTGTTTCTGTATTTATTTTGAGAAAGAGACACAGCTGGAAATCTGTGTCAGGCTTTTTCAGAAATGTTTGGAAGTGTGAGATTTTGAGTCTGAGTGTATCAGAGGTCTTAAACTGGAAGACTTTGGTCTGAAATGTGTAATAAGAAAAATACATTTGGGTGGATAGAGGTATATAGGTCCAGTCCCAGAAAATTAGTGTGTGTTCCTTTTGTGCTCATTGGGGAAAATTGTGAAATATTACTTTTAAGTGACAGTTTCATATTGGAGTCAGTAATGAGGATTGAAGCTCCTTAGTTACTGATCTGGAATAGTAAGAGATGTAATTTAATCCGTGGCAGTCTGGTGGGATATAGCTGGACATCACATTAACTGCCTGTGGAGAAACAGCGTCAATATGAACTGGACACCAAAGAGATACTGAGGGATTTAGAAGCTGAGAACAATGAGAGACAGTGCTGGCATCAAAAGGAGCTTCAAACCCTCCAAGAGGGTCATGGATGTAATGGGGAAGGGAATAACCAGACCCCAGAAGATAAAAGGTCAGTAAACCTTTTCCTCAGTACAAGGATGGGGATAACTTTGATAGCTTTATTCATATTTTTGAGAGGGTATGTAGACAATATGATGCTGACCGTGAGCTCTGGGTTCAGCTCCTGACTCCCTTATTCCATGGTAAAGCTGTTCAGGCTGTAGCAAAGTTAAATTATATAGATTGTTTGAATTATGAAAAAGTGAAATGTTGCTTGCTTGACTGCTTCAAACCTACAACTGAAGCTTATAGGAAAAAGTTTTGTGAACACAAACCCAAGGCAGATGAATGTGTACATGATTACATTGCGGACTTAAGTACTTACTTTCACAGATGGGTGAGTGGGTGTCAGGTCACCACTTTTAAGAGACTAGCAGACCTTTTGGCAAGGAACAAGCCATCAGTTCTTTGCCTGATGATATGTGAGTCTAGTTAGCAGACCGGGTGCAGATGAGTTGGGGAACAAAGGGGATTTCTACTTGGCAAGCAGAGCATCACTGCATAGGAGAGGGATACCAAGTGCTGTAAGTGGACATAAGGGAACCCATGGAGGGCAGTGTAAACCACTCCAACAGAGCACACCAGTAACAGGGTTAACACCAGTAACACTACTAATCCAAGTGTACGGTTAGGGATTAGATGTTTCAAGTGTAACCAGGGGGGACACATAGCAGTCAAATGTCCATCAAGGCAAGGTGTGAAACAGAAGGTGAGGGAGCCAGCAAGTGATAATGACAAACTTCCAGTGGTAAGTTGTTTAGAAACAACTGGAGTGCCAAATTATCACCAAAATTTATATCCAGTCTTAGTAGATGGTAAACAGGTAACTTCAAAGAAGGACACAGCTTCTGATATAACCATTGTGAGGTCTGCAGTGGTTACAGAAGAGCAGTACTTGCTTGGGCAGTCCAATCCAGTCAGAGCGTTGGGAGGGACTCCATTCCAAATATCTTTGGCTAGGCTTCATCTTGACTTGGAGGGTGAAAGAGGAAGCAAGCAAGTAGGTGTGTTTGAGGATATTCCTGCAGATGTCCTTATAAGGAATGACTCTAGTGATGTAGTATCTTGCGTACATCCAGGGACATGCAGTCAGACTTTGGGAAAGGCATGTAGGTCCAATAGTCTGGGAGAGACCCAGAAAGATCTCATACCTGAAGCTGGGACTGGCATGGTGGTTGTTTCAGAGAAGGTGCTATCTGACAGCAGTAAGTCTGAATGTGAGGCACAGCTACTGGTGGGTAAAGGTACTGATGTTCCCTTGGACACGGTGACTGTGAGGACGGAGGTGAGTGGTGTTACCCAGAGTGACAGCAAGGCACAACTGTCTGAAGTGACTAAGCTTCCTGTGAAATGGGAGCTGGGGAAGGTCAAGAAGGTAGAATTGAGACAGGCTCAACTTACGGATCCTACGTTACAAAGCTTGAGGGAGATGGCTAGTAGGCATCTGAGGCTCAAGGAAGAAAGAAGTCTTTATACTGGAACAAAGGTTTGTTGTATAGAGAATGGACTTCTGGAGGTAGACTAGAAGGTGAAGTGATATGGCAGTCTGTAGTGCCTGGAGCTTACTGTCTGCCACTCTTAGCCATAGCATATGACATTCATTTCTCAGGTCATATGGGCATAAGACATAATAACAGATGTATTATGCAATATTTCTATTGGCCTGGGATTGAGAGAGATATGGCAGGATATTGTAGGATGTGTGAACAGTGCCAGAAAGTTGGTAAAGCAGGGGACAAGGCTAAGGCTCCATTAATGCCTTTGCCTGTTATCAAAGAGATGTTTAAGAGAGTGGTCATAGATCTTGTGGGATCCCTGAGTACTCCAAGATCTACAGGGAAGAAATACATTTTGGTAGTAGTAGACTGTGCTACCAGACATCCTGAGGTAGTGGCTTTGTCGTCTATTGAGGCAGAGAAGGTGGCCACTGCTTTGCTAGAAATCTTCAGCAGAGTAGGTTTTCCATAGGAAATATTGACTTGACAGAGGGGCCAACTTTATGTTAGACCTGCTGATTTGTCTGTGGAAGTGTATTGGGGTGAAACATCTAAAGACCACCCCCTACCATTCCCAGACTAATGGTCTTGTGGAGAGGTTGCTATGCTATGGACATTTGCAGACCAGTTTAAAAGGGAGTGGGACAAGTATTTGCCCCATCTGTTAATTGTGTACAGGGAATTACCACAAGAATCTAGAGTTTTTTCACCCTTTGAATTGTTATACGGGCATAGGGTGAGGGGGCCTTTAGATTTAATTTGAGATGAGTGGGAAGATGAGAGTGAATATCACAAGGAGTCTGTTGTGGCTTATGTTCTCAACTTTCGGACAAGACTTAAGTAGTTCATTGGTTTAGCTCAAAAGAACCTAGCAGTGGCCCAACAACAAAAGAAGGTGTGGTATGACAGGAATGCTCGAGCCCGAGAGTATGCTGAGGGACAAAAGGTGATGGTACTTATTCCTGTTAGACATAACAAGTTTCAAGCAGCTTGATAGGGACCCCTTGAGGTGGTGAGAAAAATCAATGACGTGAACTACATGGTAAATTTGGTAGGTAAGAGAAAAGGGCACAAACAGTACCATGTGAATATGATGAAACTTATCACAACAGGGAGGCCCTAGTATTGAGCATTCATAGTGGATGACAGGAACACTCTAAAATGGATATGGTAACCAATCTTTTGGGTGAGGCTAGGATTGATACCTCCATGAAAGAGATCACTATATTGTAGCAGTTAACTCCTAATCAAGTCCGGAATATAAAAATGGTACTGCAGGAATTTGGGGATATGTTCACAGGGAAACCTGGGTGCACTGACTTGATGCAGCACTATGTGGACACAGGACCCCAAAAAACTATTAAGTAGGTTCTTTATAGAATACCTGAGAGCATGAAGCAGCCTCTGAAAGAAGAAATAAGGGAAATGCTAGAAATGGGGTAATTCAAGAGTCTAACAGTCCTTGGGCTTCCCTAGTAGTGTTAGTACCAAACAAGGATGGTAATGTGAGATTCTGTGTAGACTACAGGAAATTAAATAGTTGCACAGTCAGATGCATACCTCATGCCAAGAACAGATGAAGCCCAAGAACAGCTGGGTGGGGCTAGGTATCTGACCACTACTGATTTGACTAAGGGATACTGGCAGGTACCCTTGACTTCTACTGCTAGAGAAAGGTCAGTTTTTGTAACCCCTTATGGGCTGTATGAATTTACCAGGATGCCTTTTGGAATGAAAAATGCCCCAGCAACTTTCCAAAGGCTAGTAAACAGTATTTTAGTAGGATCAGGGGAATATGCTCTGGCATACTTGGATGACATCACTATTTACAGCCATTCCTGGCAAGAACATCTCCAACATATTAGGGAGGTCTTGGATAAATTAAGTAGGGCAGGATTAACCATTAAATCCAGTAAGTGTAAAGTGAGAATGGCAGAGGTCACTTACTTAGGACACAGAGTGGGAAGTGGTAAAATTAAGCCAGATCCTGTTAATGTGGAAGCTAGACAAGCATGGCCAGTTCCTGTTACTAAGAAACAAGTGAGAGCACTTCTAGGAACAGAGGGGTGCTATAGGAAATTTGTGCCCAATTACAGTACCATAATTGCACCTCTTACTGACCTAACTAGGAAGAATAAACCAGACAAGGTCGTGTGGACCACAGACTGTGAACAGGCATTCCAAAAACTTAAGGAGATTTTCGGAGGGCCCCCTGTGTTAGCCAGCCCAGATTACAATAAATAATTTATTGTACAGGTAGATTCTTCAAGTTATGGGGTGGGGGGCTGTACTTGGCCAAGTTTCTGCAGAAGAGGAAGAGCACCCAGTAGTATATCTGAGCCATAGACTCCAACCGAGAAAAAAGTGTTATGCAGCCACGGAGAAAAAGTGTTTGGCCATAGTGTGGGCATTGCAAAAGCTGCAGCCCTATCTTTATAGGCTCATAGGTTCATAGGTAGGTACTAGGCTATTAGCCCTAGAGCCTATATAAGCCTAGCCAAAAAAGGTACCCTGGCTTTCGCCACCCAAGAAAATTATTTTCCTGTGCCCCTGTTGAGCAGAGCCACAGAAGTGATCCCTGGGGGTGAATTTCCTATTTCCCATCCAATCATCAAGATTTTTCTTGAAGAATGCTAATGAAGAGCTCTGTTTGACATAGATAGGTATTCTGTTCCAGAGTATGGGAAGTCTCTGGGACAGAAATCTATCCCTCCAGCATGTTCTGTTTATTGTGGTGACAAGGTTTAGGCCCCTAGAGCATGTAGCTTGGAAGGATTGGGATTTCTTTAAGTGGAGCATGTCCAACAGCTCTGGGTTTGACATAGCTTTGTATGTTAGGCAGAAATCGCCTCTGAGTAGGTGATATGCGACGGAGTAAAGCTGGAGTTTTTTGAGACGGTCTGCATAGGGCATCTGTTTGAGGCCAGTAATCCTCTTTGTGAGGTATTTCTGTGGCCTTTCCAGTTGTTGTAGATGTCTTGTGAGGTACATACCAAAAGGGGCGTTGTACTCTATAATGGGTTTAATGAGTGATGAGTAGAGGGGAACAATGACCTCTTTTTTTCTGGATGAGAAACCTTTTGTGATGAGGTGAGCCACGTAGAAGGATTTCCTGACCACTGTGGCGATGTGATTATCAAAGGAGAGACTACTGTCCACCTGTGTCCCAAGGTATCTTATCACACTTTCAGTGTTAAGTAGACTACCACTTATGTGGTAGTTCATGTGTACAGAGTTTTTACCAAAGGGGATGACAATACACTTTTTGGCATTGAGCTTCAGGCCATGGCTTTGACACCAGGCATCTGTCTCAGTGAGGCCCTTTTGTAGTATGTCCACATCATTAGGAGTTCCGATTATGGCTCCTAGTTTGCAGTCATCTGCAAACTTTGTTAGCCAAAGACCTTCTGTGTTAGCCTGTACTTCAGAGAAGTAGATACCAAACAGGAGAGGTCCCAGGACTGAACCCTGTGGTACTCCACTTGTCACTGGTCTGAAGTCGGATTTGGAGTCTGCTACTTTCACAGTATGGGTTCTGTCCATGGGTCAGTTACAACCCATCTTGTGACATAGGAATTTATACCTAGTTTAGTGACCTTATCTATAATTCCAGAGTGGGGGATGGTGTCAAAAGCCTTGGCGAGATCTAGATAAGCTGTGTGAACCACCTTACCCTCATCTATGGCTTTGCTGACTGCTTCAAAGATGTCAGTCAGGTTTAGGAGACATGATCTGCCTTTTACAAACCCGAACTGGGTAGGGTCCAGAGTTTGGAGATTACCAATGTCTTTGTTTATGAGTTCCATAATGATACGTTCTATGGCCTTGCAGACCAGGCTCATCAGGCTAATGGGGCGGTAGTTCCTGGGGTCTGTCGTGGCTCCCCCTTTGTGGAGTGGGATAACCATCGCAGTGTGCCATTCAGTGGGCACAAAGCCTGTGGTAAGGCTATGATTGAACATGGTACTTAGGTAGGGTGCCAGTTCATTCTGTAGTTCATGTAGAACGCAGCCTGGGATATTGTCAGGTCCCATGGATGCTGTGTTCTTGGGTTTGGAGAGTGTGTTTTTTACCTCTGCAACCGTGATTACAGGAACTTTGCATTCTTCCGGTATAGAGATGGGCCCTCTAGGGGGAGAGAGGGGGGGTAAAGTTAGCAATGAACCTATCTGCCAGGATGTTGGCAATATCAGTTGGTTCTGTATATTTAGTGCCATTGTGCTGTAACTCAGAGCAGATCTGAGTGTTGCCATTGAGATTCTTGACATAGCTATATAATGCTTTGTGGTTGTCTTTAGAGTCAGTGGCAATTTTGTTTTCATAACTAGCTTTGGAGAATTTTATGAGGGATCTCAGCTTCTTACTGAGGTTGACCTGGGAGTTCCTCCAGTCATGGGATTTTATTCTTTTTTGCAACAGTTTCTTTCTTCTGTTGTAGAGTTTGTTTATAACAGAGGACCACCAGATTGGCTTCCTTTTTTGGAGGATAGCATCTTGGTTCTATTAGGGATAGCATGATCCATGCACTCGTGTAAGTGCTTATAAAGTGCATTTGTGTAGGATTCAGCAGTCATACCTCTATTGTCCATCTGCATGGGTGTCATGAAGTTTGCCACTTCTGTCTTAAGTGTGAAGTTGGCTTTGGAGAAGTTTTTACGGTGGTTTTCCTAATTGGGGTTGGGGGCGGGATGTGGATGTCTAGGGTGATTAGCTTGCGGTCAGGTATGACCAACGAGGAATTGACCTCTGGTGTGGAACACCGGTTGCCCATGTTGGTAATGACCAGGTCTAGGATACTGCTGCCCCTGGTGGGGGTGGGGATAAGTTGATCCAAGGTGTTGGAATTTATGAATTCCAGAAAACGTTGAGCAAAAGAGTTGGTACATGAGTAGTTTTCCCAGTTAATGGTGGGGTAGTTGAAATCGCCCATTATTAGGGTGTTGGGTTGTACCTTAATACTTTCCAGTGTATCAAGAAATGAGGAGTGGGAATCCTGGGGCATGGTGGGGGGTCTGTAGCAAGCTGCAATTTGGATTGCGGTCTTGCCCAGAGTTAGTTGCACTTGGATAATCTTGGATGCATTATGCTGTGCAACTAGCCTGGAGGTGTGGATATCCTTAATGAATATGGACACGCCTCCACTTTTAGTGCTTCGTTCCGGGTTAGGTGGCCGAAAGGTGTGATATGAATTATTGCCTGGTAACGCAGGGGTGCTCTCTGGAGCTTTGAACCAGGTCTCTGTCACTGCACAGACGTCGATGTTCTCCATTTTAAGGAGTGCCTCAAGTGAGTGCATTTTGAGGTTTAGACTTCTAGCATTGAGTAGTATTACCCTCAGATTTTGCTTGCTTGTACCTGTTACAGTGGTGAATTTATCATTTGAACCTTGCCTAAAAAAGGCACTATAGGGTTGGCAAAAGCCTTAGCCAGTATCTGGAATCCCAAGGGCAACAGGTGCAAGCCATCTCTGGCAAAGCATCATGGTCTGTTAATCATGTCGTTCCAGGCAGACAAATACTGGATGCCCTTAGAATGACACCAGAAGCTTAGCCAATTGTTGAAGTCAGTCATTTTGTCCTTGTAGTGTGGTATCATTCTGGGTAATGGCAGGATGCTACTCAGGGCTAGGGTCATACCTGCCTGGGCTACAAGATCAGAGAGCTCCTCCATGTCTCTTTTCATGTAGTCCAGGGAGATACGTCTCAGGTCATTCACACCAACATGGACAATGGCAGTGTCATATTTGTACTTGTAGTGGAGTGACCTGAGTGCGTGCTTTATGTGGCAGATCCTGGCACCTAACAGGCAGCTGACAGTAAGTTTCTCCTTGTTTAGCCTGGTGAGTGGAACATCAGTGTCCCTGACTATAGTCACCTATGACTACAGTGTTGGGTACGTTATGCCTTATGGGCTGTGGTTGAGTGGCACACTGAGTTTGTGGGCTTTGTGTCATTTGGGTTGTGTTGGGGGGTGGAGTTTGCTTGTGTTTCTGCTTTGGAGGTCCCTGATGTTTGGGCAGATTTTTATTGAGAGCCTCCATGAATGTAGGTGTGTGTTTTGTGTTTCTATGTGTGTGCTTTGGTGTTGTATGTTTTGAGGGACTATGTGATGAGTGTGGTGTGGTACAAGTGTTTACCTTCTCCTCTTGACTGTTTAGTCCAGTCTTGGGTGAAGACAGCTTTGCTTCCAGTTTGGCTATATAAGTGCATCTCTCACAGGTTGTAGTGTTGGGTGGTAGGAGGAGAGGGTTGTCTGTGTACATGAGGCAATTGCTGCATTGCCCCAAGATGCCCAGATAAATCAGGTAGACAGGTGAAGTCACCGGGATGGGAGAAAATTCACTTACTCACAAATCATAACCCTTTAAACTGGCTTAACAGGGGCAGTAAGCAAAATGCCAAGTTTCTGAGTTGGAGTCTAGGATTGCACGCATATGATATGACCATACAACATTGTAGTGGGGTTAATAATGCCAATGTGAATGGATTATCCAGGAGAGGAATAGGTTATAGGATGTAATAGGTTACAACAGAGTGTTGGGCCTAGTATAGAGAAGCAGTGATCTGTACAGTGGAGTTTAGTTTTGGAGGCTGCAGTATGGAAGTGGAGTGGTTATGGTTTCAAAGACTGTAACTGGAAGGCTGTCTAATACGTTTAGTTGCTACAGGAAAGAAGGTCTGGTTGACTACAACTTTGAATAGATAGGATCCAAGGAAACAGTCAAAACTTTTTTGAACAGAGAAACTTTTTTTATAGTGGTATTCATTTTAGGAGACTGGGTAATAAATCTAAAATGTTATTGTTTATTGCTTGAATGTGTGTGGTGTTAGTTTTTGTTAAGGCTATGAGGGAGGATGTTGTACTCAAGCTGGGAGAGTAGAATGCCTTTGCTCAAGGTTGCTCTGGAGGTCTGATGGGATGTATGTAGCCTAAAGAGTGGGATTGCTCTGCATTGCCAGGTCCCAAGCAATCATGGTTAGTCTGCAAAGGGGGAGTATCTTGGTCACCCTTGTTTGCTTAGATACCACATCACTGTGGCATTACCTGTAATCAAAAACCGATGTCCAGGAGTCCACAGCTGATTTGGAGCTTTAAGGGATTTTATTAGATGCACAATTTCTTCCTGAAATGAGGCTATCACATGCGCTGGACCTTGCTACCTTTAGATATTCCCCATATGAAGTCCTAAGTGTCTGCTATGACTGACTGAGCAGAGGAGGGTGGAGAAAAATGAAGGCCTGGATTTAGCAAGACCTGAGTGGCCTAACAACATAAGAGTTCCTTCTTGATGAAATTAAGAACAGCAATTGGGAAAGTTAAAAGATAGATTCTAGATCCAAATTAATTTGAGGTACCACTGGATATTTCTCATATGGGGTCTGGCCAATGGAACCATTAATATGGAAAAAGCCACGTAACACAGATTTTTGATGAACTCTCTTGCTGTGGACATGTTTTGATGAGCCAGATTCAGAAACTGGAGATGATAAGAGGAAACTTTGGTGGATAAAAGGCTGTTGATAGAGTGATGTCTATTAAGCATCCTAGGAAAACTAATCTGTGAGTGGTGTCTACACACAACTTTTTTAAGTTTAGTCTGAAACCCAGGCTGATGAAAATATGAGTAGTGAAATGAAAAGCTGCTAGGGTGTCTTGGACTGAGGTAGTCAATCATCAAACCAGGGGAAAATGCAAATGCCTTGTGGTCAACAGAAGGCTATGACTCGGGCATGATACTTTGTGAAAACTCTTGGCGTGGTGGAGTGATCAAATGGTGAAATCCCAAAGCAAAGAATCTTTGGCAACACTTGTGTTTTTGTGCACTAGAACGTACATATAGGGATCTTTGAGGTCTAGGGTGACCAAAAAGACCTTGGGAAACACCAGAAAGCAAACATTTGTAAAGTTAGCATCATAAAGGAAATGTAATTATAAAGCACTTAGCTTTAAAGGCTCCAAAATAGGTCTCCATGTACTTTCTGTTTTGCAAAAAATCATTTTTGAACGGAAGCCTGTTCTTTGTTGGGATGTAGGATCTGGTTCTATCACTCACTGAGACAGCAAATCTGATAGAATTGAGAAAACAGATTAATTTGGTTCTTTGGAGGAAGAGGGATCTCAGCTTGAGATGGAGATCTCTATTATAGTAGCAATTTGTAACCATTTTGAATTATTTTTAGAGCTCAAGTATCTGAGTTGAAGGCAGCAGGAAAGATTGCTTACAATTTGCAAAGTAAGGTCAGGGTGATGAGGGGAGGGGGAAGGAAAAGAGGCACAGGTTGTCATTGTTTTTTCTATTAAAAGGGGTTCCTGAGATCCCTCTAATTCCATTTTGAATCACCCTGTCATTTTTCTTGTATTGTTGTTTAACAGGTTTTGCTGTGAGGATGTAAAAGGTTTTTGAAAAAAAAGGGGCCTGCAAAAGAAGGGTGGTTGCTTTCATATTTAGGAAAAGGAGACAGAAAAAAGTGTTTGACTCCATGCATAGATTTTTCTCTTTCTTCCAGCTTCTTAAGTACTTCAGCTGAAAAGTTTCCAATATGAAGTCTTTATCAAGTGGTACATTTAATAGTTGAGCCTTTACATCATCATGAAAATTCTGTAGTCTTTCCCAGGAATTCCACTGCATTACTGCAGCTGTAGCAGAAGCCCTAGACACAACATCCACTGTGTCATAAGCAAACTTAATAGAATACTTAGTGATCTAAAAAGCAGTGTCTTAACAAGTTAAGTATATTAGATTTAGAGTCTGAATTAGGCAGGCTAGCTAGAGTTTGCTGCATGGGTGGATGATAAATATTTAGATGTGTACATTTGGCAATTAATTGCCCTTAATGTTGTTGTGAAAGATGTACTCACTTTTCCCATATCTATCATAGTCACAGCTGTTCTTGTCATTTGGGACAAGATTAGTAGCAGAAAAGGCCTTGGAACTTATTCCCCATCCCAAAATAATAACATGGTCTGCTACATGGGTTTTTATAAAGAAAGTTATGTGTTTCAGGTACTTTGAAGAATATGTCAGGTTTCTTGGGGGCAAGTGGTTGGAAGCCTGTAATGACAGAATCTAAAGCAAAAGCATCCTCTAAAGCTCCTAAAACAGGAGAGATAGCAACTGGTTCTGGGAAATCTATACTTAATAACTCATAATATCTTTTCTGAGGCTCTGATACCTCCTTAGCTTCACACACAAAGTATTATTTCATTTTTGAGATTGTATCTCCTGAAGATATTTCTTACTTGAGAGAATATGAAGCAAGAGTATCTTCATATTTGGTTTACAAGGAGTACAGCAGGATAACTGGGAGGCATAGTCCAAACCCTCAAAATTAGTTTCAGATAGACTCTCTTCTTCTGGGGAATCGGGAATTCATTCTCTCTCTTAACTGAGATAAAAGCTGGAAGAGAAGGCTGGAGAGAGTGGATTGCTTTAAACAAGCCCTATGCAAAATAGTACAATCCTCCTGGAAAGCCTGGGGTAAAAGGAGAACAATGTTTAATTTTTGTTTCCTCTTCTTAGAGGTCTTGAGCCTTGGAGTTTTAGGGGAGAAATCCATAGATCAGACCTCCATAAGCGATCTGTCAAAATCCTTCTTCACTACTACTTGGTGTATGTATCCCTCATCCTCAGACAGAATAAAGTCTGGTCCTTCTTTCTCAGTGAGCCCAGTCTGATGTACAGTCTGAAGAGATTGGCAATGTTCCCAGGCCTTAGTGACCTCCAGAGGGATCATGTCAGAGAGACCAGGATAGATGGACTGACTGTCAAAGGGTTACAAAGGTGCTTCAGCACAGTCATCTTTCCCAGACCTCAGAAAAGAGGGAGGGGTGTATGAGATTTCTTGGAAACCTCCAAGAGTTCCTCTCAGACATCCCCCATCTTTTTTTCACCAAAGAGGAAGAGGTCTGTTGAAATGGAGTCTTTTGCCATGGCTGCACACACCTCAAGAAAAAAATTAACAAACTTAACCTAGTCCTTATAGTTTTAGAAGTGAAGAAAAGGAAGATTTGACAGAGCTTTAATCCATGCTATTCACCAAGACAAAAAACACAAGAAGTATGCTCATCCTTGCAAAGAATCTATCTAAACAGCTAACCTTTTTGACAAACATAAGAAATTTTTTATACAACTTTTTCACAGAAAATAGAAAGTCCCCACATGGGGATATTTATCTGCCCAAAACAGCTGTTGATACTCATGCCAAATGGAAGAGAAGTCTGCATAAGAGGGCATATGGAAAAAATGCTTCTATGTCCCTTTATACCAGAACATAATCATGTTCTAACAATGGATGGACAGTGTCCAAGGAAAGAGCCTAAATTTGGTAGACTGGCCAGATATATAATATCATTGACAGGATATGGCCCATATAATTATGGCTATTGTAACATTGATCTAATAAAGAACATTAGCATTGCAGCAAGTATGAAACCTTGTGGTACTTCTTTTTGACTGATTGAGAAATTGAGGTATAAATTTTGATGGAGAAGTGGTGAGTGGTGAGTGGTGAGTGGTGAAGGAGTTTTGTAAGTAAGGTAGGGAATCAGGACTTATGTCTGTTTGTAGTGGGTGATGGAGAAGAATATGTGCTAAACAAGGTCAAAGGCTTTTGTAAAGTTGATAAAGATGGTGCCAGTGAGCTAGCCTCTATCCATAGCTAGTAGTATCTCATTGTTTAGGGTCCATATGGGTATGGGTGTACTTCGACCAAACCAGAACTTCTGTTGTTTATGGGACAGGAGAGGTTGTAGGTAGTGATGTAATGGGTTAGATGAACATAGATAATTTTTTTCAAATAGTCTGCCTAAAGTGGGTAGGATAGAGAATGGCCTGTACTGGGAAGTTTTAGTGGGGTTAGACAGCTTTGGGATTGAGCTGATATTGGCTATTCTGTATCTATGGCAAATTTCTTGTGTTACACTGAAGATATGCTGGGTTGTGAGGACGTCCCTCCAGTGGTACATGAAGGGATAGTGCCCACCTGTGCTTGGTGGGCTGTCAGTTTTTATTTGTTAAAGAAGATGTTCAAAGTCTCCTGTTTTGATTTGTTTCAAGCAAACCTGAGATATGAAGAAAGGTGGTTCTGGGGGGATGAGGGGTCAATGCGAGTGTTTGAAATAGTGGGTAGGTTGGAAAATTCAGAGATGAGGTCAACAGGAGAGAATCTAGTGGGTGATGCTGTTGGCTGGCTGTCTTTCTAGAACTGATTTTGGTAATTTAGCTAAGAATTTTTGAAGTGTTTTCATGTGTTGGATTTCATGTCATCATATTTCTTGTTTTGTGAGATTTCCGAGTTTAATATATTGCTGCTTATTGCTAGGGGAAAAGTCATTCTTTTATACCTGCCATGTATCATCTCTAACTTTTACAAGGGATTTCAATTCAGGAGTTAGACAATCATTTCTTTTTGGTTTGTAGAGTAAAGAAGTATTAGGGAAGGATATATCCTTGCAGTATTTGAGTGCATTGGTGAGAACTTAAGTTTAATACGTAATATGAAAGACCAGTCTGTGCTAAAGAGGGCTTCTTTAATTTTTTTTTTTTTTTTTTTTTTTATGTTTGATGTTTGAGTCTGTCTTAGCCCTAAATGAGATTATTTTGGACAGAATGGTTGTTGCAGGGGTATGTATTATAAAGCTTATTATGCAACAGTAACTAATAGAAAAAAGATGGAAGATAATGTTTCTGATTAAACTGGGCCTGTTGGTGATGATTAGATTCAGGAGGGAATGAATATTAATGATGAGGTTAGGCTGTGAAGGCTGCTGCAGTAGTTATTTAAGGTTGAAGATTAGTAGAATTTCATTGATATCATGTTGGAGAGAGTTAAGCATATTTAAACTGAAGTAATCTAAGAGGATGTGGTTGTTTTTCTTTCCTAGCTAGATGGTAAATTCTTGAATTAGTGTTTGGAATTTGGTTGGTGTAGAAGGAGGAGGGAGGTAGGCTACTGAGAGGAGTTTGGCTTCTTTGTTTTTACTGGGTAATTTATAGCAGTAGACATTTAGGGACAGTGCCAGAGACTGTGTTAGCTTGGGCTAGGAATTAGATATTTAGATGAATTTTATAGAGTATGATTATTCCACCTCTGTCTCTCGAAACACATCTAGAATCTAGAAAGTAATTATGTGAAAAAATGTAGTTAGTGTGGCTTGTCTTTTTTAATCCCAGAATCAGTAACAGGTAGTATGTTAGGGTTATGCAGTTTAAGGAGAGCATCGACCTGATCTAGTTTGTTGCGAATGATTTGTGCATGTATTCATAGATAAGAGAGTTGGAGTCATCTAGGGTTGGTTTCATTATTGCTTCTGATGTTAGAATGAAAAAGATGAACATCAGTTTGTACACTCTTTTGGGGAGTTGTATTCTGTTTTTCTGTATTGAGAAACTTGCATGTAGATAGATACTAGATAACACCAGGCTAAACTTATACATGCCAACACACCATCAGTTTAAAGCACAGAGACACAGGGCACATTGCTAATGTGGATTTGGATGACAAGCCATCCCTGGACCAACCCCCAAAGACTATATGGTCAACTCAAAGACTGCATTTATATTGGGGTAATTACTGCTCTGAACAGAGTCTCACACACCACACACACACACACACACACACACACACACACACACACACACACACACACACACACACACACACACAAAGGTCACTTGCAAACATAGCATGCCTCCATTCACTAACTCACTCCAGCACATAATGCCTGCCACACACACAAACACACATACAACATACTGACTAACACACTCCCACACACATATCTCAACTGAAAAATACCTACCACACATACAAACCTACTGACATGTTACTACACTCTCACCATACCACCTATGCACACATAAACACTGCATGTTTTCACTTATTCACACACTCCAGCACATAACACCTGCATAGCTCTATACACTCAATCAATGACTGACAACACCAACAAAACCAACCTGCAAACATGCCACACACACACACACACGCACACACACACACACACACACACACACACACACACACACACACATCATGCTAACACACTCATACACATATTACTCAACTGCAAAATACCTACACCATAAATCAACTGATGTGCTTACACGCACTCGTACTGCTGAAGAACACATAGAACCTGTTCTATACAGTAAAATCGACTTACCAAATAAGAAATAAATCAAATCTATGGCAGCACTGACTATACCCACTCATGCACATTCTTGATAAATATTATATATATATATACATATATATATATATATATATATATATATATATATAAATAAGGGTCTATATTATATCCTCGAACGCTTAAAAAAGAGAACGCTGATTGATCAAACTTATTTTCGCGAAACTGCAAAATATTGAAGAGCAGAAACTCGAATTTTTTCCTAGGGAAAGAATTTGGTTGTCTGTTTCTGTTGCTTCGGTATTTTCAGTGTTATGGTGGAAAGTTACCGGTCAGATTCAGGTAAGTGTGTGATTGTGTGGATGTGGGTGATTTAGGTGAGTTAGGGTTAGGGCTCGGGTTAGTTGTGTGTGTGATTGAGTGGACATGAGGGTTAGGGTGGATTTAAGTGAGTTAAGGTTAGGGAGCGGGTGAGGTGAGTGTGCGATAGTGACGGACCTTAGGGTTAGGGTTTGGGTTAAGGTAAGTGGGTAGTTAGTGGTGTGTGCATAGTTTAGTGTAGGGTTAGGTACCAGATTTTAGGTGTATGTGTGTGGATTTCTGTTTGTTTGGTGTGCTTGTGTTGTGTGTATGTGTTTTGGATCCGCAATTTTTTTCCCTGGGAAAAAAATCGCTGATCTGACAGTTCAAGATTGTAAGCTATCGCTTAAATTAGGTCGATCAATCAGCGTTTGCTTTTTTAAGCGTTTGATGATATAATATACCCATATATACACATATACAGTCAGTATGTATACACAATAAGTGTCATTTTGACTACTTGGACTTGGCAAGATAGACGTCAATAAGATAGCTAAAGGGTAACACTCAGTACAATGTTGCTATGTTTTTGATGCTAATCAGGGATTTTGGCAAATTAAGCTTTATGAAGAAAGTCACAAAATTTTTAATTCACCTACAGGAAGATGAAAATTTATCAGCATTTCACCGAAATCGAAAGCGACACCTGAAGTGCTTTAGAAAGCTGTTGCATTAGGTCATCAAAGGGCTTGAGGCTGCTGTTAATATGACTGATGGCATACAATACAGTACAGTCAGACTAAAGAAGTGCATGATAGCAGAATGAGTTATTAAAGAAAAATAGTGTTAAATATCTAAGGTATATGAGCCATGTCTTAAAATCCGAAGGCTAAAAACAAGTCACTGGGAAAGTTAAATCAGTAATGCAAACACCTCCTCCAGAGGGTAAATATGTTATTGCAGGACTTCTTCATATGATGCAGCATCTTTAGAAATTGATTCTGAATATATCAAAAATATGCTTTACCATTAAGAAAATTATTGGTGCAAAGTGTGCAGTGATATTGGAGTATAGAGAAAGAAAACAACTTTGACATAGTTAACTAGTTAGCGATAGAAGCATCCATACCGATATATTTTAGTATGAATACTATAGTGCAATAATTCTGCAGGAAGATAAACCAATTCATTCTGGGTACACACGTTATATGGAATGCCAAATAAGGTAATGCCCTGATAGTAAAAACATACTTGGCAATAAGATATGGTTGTGAAAAGTTCAATGAACATATTTATGGGTAAAAGGTGTTAGTAGAAATGAGCCATAAGCCATTACAGAGTTATAAAGTGAATGAACAAGGTACCACCCAGACTGTAGAGAATGTTGTAATGATTATGGAAGTGAATTATAAAATATAAGCCAGGAAAAGAGATACATACAGTATTTATGTGAAGTTATTCATATTTGTCTATGAGATAGGCAGCAAAACATAACCCAAAATGTCACTCATATTGGTGGGAGTACAAGAATAATTTACTTGGAGATGAGATGGAAGTTAATCAGATAATTTCACAGTTACCTAAAACTAGATCTAAACTCAGAGATTTAGCATTGTACTGAAAATGACTTGGAAATGCAGTTTCTTAGAGAAATGGCTATGTGAGATGGCTTGAAAAGAAACCTGCTGTGAAGAAAGAAATACAGCTATGACTTTCCTTCAAAGAAGAGATTCGTTTCATATAAGGATTGATGTTTCTTCTTCTTCTTTCGGCTTTTCCTGGTTAGGGGTTGCCACAGCGGATCACCTGTCCGCTCATGATTGGCAGTGGAGGTTTACAGTGTCAAGTTGCCAGCCCGGCGCCCAACCTTCCACAGAAGGCACATACACACACACACACACACACACACACACACACACACACACACACACACACACACACACCTACAGCATGTCTTTGGGATGTGGGAGGAAACCCATGAGACCACAGGGAGGACTTGCAGACTCCACACAGAAGGCACCCCAGTCGAAGATCGAACTGGAGAACATAAGGACTGATGTTTATGGTTAATAAATTAATAGTGTCTAATTAGATGACAGAAATGTTGATAAAATACATTTGTCATATGTCAGATTTGCAAAGTACAAAAATACCTTATGATGTGCTACACTGACTGGGAATGTCAGTGCAAATAGAGTAAGACATTCAGGTGGGTTGTGTGCAATATTATCACAATGCTAATCCTACAAAAAATATGATTTTTTTCTTAAGTTCCAGGAAGAACATAGAGTAAAGTATGAACAGATTTGGTTAAGTATCAGTGCTATTGATATCAATGCAATTCTGTGTTGATTATTATTCAGTTTCCTGAAGCTTTGAAATTAACAGACACTACAAAGCACAGATGCAATCAATGCAATAAAAGGCATGTCTGCAAGATCTGGAATTCCAGATGTGATACTATCTAGTAATGGCCCACAGCATGTACATATGGAGGGGTTTCAACGCTGTGATCTCTAGTCCTGGTCAAATCAAAAGGACTGTGTAGGCTATCAGAAACCAGATGAAAAAATCAAAACGCCTTAACAGTGGCTGTTATGTTGATACACACTCAGTTTCACCCAGTATTCCTGAAAAAGTACTCTGTAGCAAATTTTTAGAGTCAGCCAACTCATTACACTCCAAAACATATGCTCCCAGGTACCTCTCTCTTCCCCATCACACCTCTAACATTTGCCATCTACCTGAGGAAAAATTCTTTGGAGTCTGCTTGGGGTATAAAACTACCTATGCAAACACTTCCAAACAAAAATCCTAAATCTTCTAGTATTTATTGCATATTTGGGTGCCATACATATGTCCTCCCATTGTTTCTTTGTGAATTTCTTATCTAATCTCTCTTTCCAATCTTTTATGATCTACTCTGATTGATTCATATATTTATCATGCAATATTTGTATGCCCTACTAATTACCCATTTTTAACAGCAGCTTTTGTTCTAGATTCAACTAAAAACTCAACCAGTGCAGGTCTTTCACTTAGGAATCCTCCATCCCTTTCGCTTTGCCTATATACTAATATCAATCCTTGATAGGGAAGGCAGTCACTAGCCTTCAGTCCAAATGTCTTCTTGGCCTCTTCCCATTTTATTTACCTTTCCCTCTCTAAGTATTTTTCCTTCTTTGTTACAGCTCCTTTATTGTCAGGTTTCTCTTAGGCATGAGTTTTATATGCCATACTGGAAAGATCTGCTTCAAATTTTTGTTTTAGATTTTTTACCTTTAATGTCCTCCGTCCTAAAACTTAGTCAGCATTTTGCCAAGTTTGTGAAACTTTTTTTCTGCAAAAGGTGTGCCTTTGGTGTCTTAGGTTTTACTGTAATAATCTTACTAAATCAATTACAGAGTTCATAATTAGCCATATCTCATAAAGAACAAAGACAAAATAATACATTCAGTTTAAAACTGTTTAAATGCAGTTTGTTTACCACAAGCACACTTGCTATTAACAGATTTTGTTTCAGAAATAATTGTACCCGCACTCATCTAAGGACCAGGTATGCATATCCTAATTGTGTTCACTTGGTTAAAAGTCTGATCCACTGAAGGTGGTTATTGCAGTGGTGAAAAATTAGGAGTCATCACTTAGCACAATGGTCAGCTTCGTGGTAATACACAATTAGCCAAGCACCTTTTACATCACTGAATGATGTCATGGGGTAAACAGAACTGCCCTTACCATGCACCGCAACAACCTTGGAGTTACATATTAAGAGTAGTGGGCTGCATTTGGTGTGGTATGTGAGATTTTGCCCCTTTAAAACATTACAAGCAGTTTTTTGTGTTTAATTAAAGGATGTTAGTAAAATTATCTGCTGTCTGAGAGTCATTGCTGTAAGGAAATGTCACATGCACATTGGGAGGTTGGGAGGGTGGCTTAATTGTTAAGGTGTTTGCCTTACAAACACAAGGTAGAGGGTTTGAATCTCACAGGGGATAACTGGCTAGGCTTAAAAATGGCTCGCAAGGGCAGTTAGCCTAGTACTAACCTATGAACATGCTCTGTGTACAAAACTCTGCTTTCTGGAAGGAGCACCAGTCTGTCATTAGATGAAATAAGGAAGGAAGGTGTGACTATAAATAAATAAAGGCTAAACATTTTAAACTGAAACATTCATAATGATGGCTAAATCACTAACTGTGTTTAACAATGACTATAATTTTCATGGAGTGCAAGTTATAAAACCATAAAAACATTAAACTCTGAACAGGATGAATCTTATGTAAATGTAAAGTAACAGTTAATAGTATATATGCTATTTAACATTTCTTGGGATAATTCATTACAATGTTAACAATAATTTACAGGGAATAAAAGAAGCTGCTGCTGTTTGTATCTTACCTCACTAGAAAACTTGATGATGTTGAATAAGCTGTCTGTCATTCCATATGCTCGTGAAAAGAGGATTTCTATCAGGTGCTTCTTTATTATATCCAGTTTTGAATGCATGCTACAATATGTATCGATTATGAATGTCATGTTAAAGTCATGAATGTGCCCAAGACTTGGAGCATGACAACGATCAGAGGCAGAGCAGGTCAGAGCCATGATAGCCTTTCATTAAAAACACAAAAAGGAGCATTATTTCATGAATAAACTGAATGTCAGTTATTTTAAAATGTGGGGTGAAATATTCACAAACTATTATTTTTTCCCTAAAACTTATATCTACCATTCACTGATTAAGGCAATAAAATAAAAGACTAAGTAGAACTGGGGTCCAATTATCAATACACTGATTATATTAAATAATGACAACTGGAATTGTATTCAGGTGAGTGAATAGATAAGTGACCTTCTTTATGTTTCCCTTAAACTATTTTGTTTGCCTTCACCGCACTTAGAGTGTATTTCTTCTGTCTTTAAATAAACAAACTAAATTAACTTCACTACAAAAGATGTGCCTCTTACCTTAATGGCTGACTAAAATTATGTTGTGGGTACTTACCTTAAAAGATGATGGAGAATTTACATGAACTTATGATAGATAATAAATGGTGCATAATCTGAATAAACTTATCTTAGAAGTGGACAGAAAGTCAACAGGGAGTTTGCAGAAATGTGACAGCTGATAGAATTTGAAAAAGCTGAAACTATCTGCATTTCATTTTGGGCTGCTGTGCACCTGCTACCACCACCCTTTGTAAAACATACCCAAATATTGAGTTAATACAGTAGAGACATGTACTATTACTATTGTACATTACTGCTATGCTCTTTTCTTTGCTTGTATAACTTCAATGAAATTTATCAAGAGTTAAAAGAAATGCATATTCTTACACAGTTGAGATATGTGAATGCATTGTGTATTTGGTTCTCCTATCAAAGCTAGTTCTGGACCTAGAGAAAAGGAATCTAATGCTTTGCAATAGTATGTACTGAGGACCAAGTTGCTGCCTCTAGATTGCTTAAACAGTCCACTCCTTTCCAGAAAGCCACAGAAGAAGCCAATGGCCTTGTTGAATGGTTTGTAACCCTGCTTGAAATTGGCTTGTTGTGGTGAGTATAACAAAAAGTAATAGCATGAGACAACCATGACAAAATAGGTAACTTTGACACTGCTTTTCCTTTCCTCTTACTTTCATAGGAGACAAACAGATAGCCAGCTTTCTTGAAAGGTTGAGTTTTGCCTAGGCAGTATCTGAGCTGCCTGTGTACTTCCAGGGAGTGAAGAATCCTTTCTCCGTTGCTCCTAGGTTCAGGAAGGAAAACATGTAGATTAATGGTCTGACAAAGTAAACTCTGAAACTACTTTGAAATAAGGATAGGATTTGTTCTCATGGAAATCCTATCTTTATGGAAAATGAGGTAAAGTTGACTCACCATAACTGCATGTAACTCATATACTCTCCTAGCAGATGCCAGAATAATGAGTAAAACAGTCTTCCATGTTAAGAAACTTAAGTCTGTCTAATGCACTGCTTCACATTTCAGCTAAGCTTCTCAAGCACAAAACTAAAGTGAGATCTGGAGGATGAGCCACCTGTTTCCTAGGTGGACAGAAATGTAAAACCGCTTTCAAAAACTGTTTCACTTCAGCATTTCAAGAAGGGGGGCAATGGGCAAAGAAGCTGAAATGGCTGACAAACGTACTATGATAGAACAGTACAACAAACCACTGGACAGCAACTCATACAAATATTCAAGAACCAGAGACATTTGGACCAGCCAAGGATCTTGGCTCTTAGAGTGGCACCAATTAGAAAAATGTTCCCCTTACCCATATATGACTTCTTAGTTTTCCTACCTCCTTAAGTATCTGCCACATATCCTCAGAAAAAAGGTGCATAAAATTGAATCACCCAAGCAGTTAATTGAAGCATTTCCAGATTGGGGTGCATTGAACTCCCCCTGTCTTTGTGTGAGTAAATCTGGTTTATGGGGAGGCTTGTGGTAATTTACCTTAGCCAGACAGAAAAGAAAGAAGCATCACTATTGACTTGGCATAAAGGGGTTACTTCTACAATTCTGGGGAGTCCTTTTGGACTTTAAGAAGAACCTAGGCAATTAGTGGAATGGGTAGAAATATAGGAACATTCTTGTCCATGGGAATGAAAGGCATCTGTCTTCCAGGCCTGACTGCAAGTAGTCCTGGAGCTGAAAATCTTTAGTGATCTGTCCTGAATGGAGGCAAACAGATCTATATGAGGTGTTTCCTATAGATGGACCAGTTCTTAGAAGACCCCAGGATAAGTCTGCATATGTGTTGAGGGTCTATCCTGGTGAGCTTGTCTGCAATAAGGTTTTGCTCTGACATTATATATGAAGCCTGAAGAGTCAGAATAAGCTGAATTGCTACCTCCCAGGCCATCATAGCCAGTCTGTAAAGACAGTAGGATCAGTTACCTCCCTTGCTTGTTAATGTACACATACTGTTATTGCCTGCACACTACCATAGTTCCTGGAGACCACAGATGATTCAAGGCCTTCAAAGCATTAACAACAGCAAAAGTCTTGCTGAAATGTATGTGCTTCTGTCTGTCTACAGGATCCCACAGAGTTTGCACTTTTATCCCTTTTGAAACCTCTTCCTATACCAGATCTGAAGCGTTGATGGTGACTGACAAGAGGGGGGAACAGAAAGAAGAATAGAAGACCTAAATTGCAAGCTATCTGGTCTATCAACCATTCAGTCTCCCTCTTTATAAATTCCCAAACTGGAATCTGAAAACATAAAGGGTGTACATGCCGAGCCCAGACTGATATGAGCTATCACTGTCTTTCCCTCATGTGTAGTCTGGCCAGAGGTAACATGATAATCATAGATAACATGTAACCCAGAATTATGAAAAAAACTTGCAGATTTTTGGTTTTGGCTGAAGAATCTCAAAAGAAAATTACTGGGATGTTTCCACTTTATTTGAGGGGAGAAAAACTCGCTCCACACTCAAGTCCAACAAGCATCCCAGGAATACTGTTTTGTGTGAAGGGATGACAGAGGACTTCTGCCAATTAATTTCGAATCCCAGACTGAGTAAAACTTCCTGAACAGATTTTAGAGACTATATGGAAAAAGAATATGCAAAGATAAGACAATCATCCAAATATGGAAAAATGTGTATGCCTTGGAGTCTGCAATAAGCAATGACTGCAGCTAGGCATTTTTTTAAATACTGTTGGCGCAGTGGAATGTTCAAAGGGCAAACAGAGAAATTATAAAGTAAACCAGACACAGCAAATCTTAAGAAATGTTAGTACTGGGTGGTTATAGGAATGTGGTTAATAGGTATCTTTTAGGATGAGCTTTACCATGAAAGTTAAGAGATGGGATCAACTGTACAAGATTCTGAAGTGGTAGCATCTTGAACTTGGAAATCTTGATATGGAGATTTAATTCCTAAAGATACAATACTGGCATCCAGGCAGTGGGGTAACTACATTAGAAGTGCCCTGAGGCAAACTTTTCCTAGGCGCCCCAACATTCCCCCCCCCCCCGGGAACCCAAGCCATCGAGATGACCGAAGCCAAAGAAATCACATATAGTCACGTTCGCTTGACCTATGACAGTGGCATAAAACACTGAAATCTGGAGACGTGCTATTTCAGCAAAAAGTAAAAAAAAAACAATTATAAAACAGTACATTATATAGATACCAGAATGTGAATTGTACCTCCATTGTTCAATCCTACTCCTAGAATGACTTCTTGCGGGCTTTGTTATCAGCAAAACTATCAATGATCTTGTCAGTGTCCATGTCTTCCAGGCGTCGGCTCTCAATCGACAGAATGGCTAAAGAACTAAGTCGAACCTCAGACATTGTACTACGTAAGAATGTCTTTATCAACTTCAACTTCGAAAAACTTCTTTCAGCACTGGCAACTGTCACAGGAAGTGTCAGATACAGCAAACAAGCAGTGATTATATCCGGAAAGCTGGAAGATGATTCTGAATGAGTTATCAAGATGAATTCGGCCAAGTCCTTGATAGATTTCAGCGCTGACAATGTGACACTGAAAGTCATTTTGAGCAGGAGCAGTTGGTCAGACAGCTCATCTGAAACGTCATCTGAGTACTCCGGGATCAGACTCTTCGACATCTTCAGCAGTTCGTCATCATTCGTTTCAGTAATTGTCATAGGTTTCAAGCATGTGAAGACTTGGTCAGTATCTCGCAGTGACTTGAATCGTGTTATCATCTGGACAATGGCGTAGTCAATGATCCTGTTGAACACTTCGACCTTATAGCGCTGTTCTGCTGACTCCAGTCTGCAGTCATTTGAAAGTGCATTGTGAAACTTCTTGGCACGAGAAACCCTCTCTGAACTGTCAAACTCAGATGGCATGCCCCAACTTTGAGCTAGCTCCTTGGCCGAGAACAAAACAGTCTCCCAGTTGTTGCGAAGTTCACTCAGGTCCTTCAGTAGTGATTCCAACAGAATGCAAACAGATGTGACATCGGATTGTTGTGACTGCATTTTCTTGGAGATGATGTCTAGTGGTCCCAGAATGCGCGACAGTAAAACAATGTTCATCATTGACAAAAAGCGTTCAAAATATTTCTTCAGCAACGATGCCTCGCCTTTCTCATTACTGTCCTTGCCAGTCAGTGACAACACAGTCAACAGTTTCATCACATCGACAAAGCAGCTGCGAAGAGCTATCAAGGCTTGATTCCGTGATGACCAACGTGTAGGACAAAGTCACTTTAATGTAAGTGAGCAGCTACTATCTTTCTGTAAGCGATTCCATCTGCTAATAGCACTGAGGAATACATACAGCTTTTCCAGCATGTCAAAAAAGTTCCGAATGTCCTTCACGTTCTTAACAGCATCGTTTATGACTAAATTTAATGCATGAGCACTGCAGTGAACATAACGGGCCTTTTGTGCTTTCTGCTTCATTAAAGCCTGGACACCCTTGTAAGCACCACTCATGTTGGCGGCTCCGTCATATCCTTGACCGCGAATCTTCTTCAGGTCAGTGACACTTTCAATTTTTTTGTAATTACGGATGCCAAATCTTGACCCTTCTGGCTTTCAACATCGGTGAACCCCAAGAACGATTCCTGGATATGCAAGCTTACCGGCTTCCCTTCATCATTCTTTTTGACAGTCACATACCGAAATATTTTGCTCAACTGATCCATCTTTGAGCAATCCACTGTTGTATCCATTATAAGAGATACAAACGGAAAGGCCGGCCATTTCGTCTGCGATCTGCTGCTTTACCTCTCTTGCCAGAATGTAAATGATTTCATTTTGAATCGACCCGCTCAAGTACTTGGTGGTTCCTTTTGGCTGCTTCAGCAAGTTTTCCAAAACAGGATTGTACTTGGCAATTAAGTGAATGAATTCCAGGAAACAACCTCGTGAGCCGGGCCTGTCGTTGTCGGTGTAGCTGTCATTTTCACGGTGACCTCAAAATGCAATGTTGCATTTTGACATGGTAATGATCAGATTCACTATGCAATCCAGAACACAGTGCCAGTACTTACGGTCTTGCATAATCTGTTTGTCGGTCAGGACATCAACAGTGACATTGTTCTTCCAGTTAGTAAAAATCTGACAAGCTTTTGCGTGGGTTGCTGAATTTTTGTGTATCTGTATGGAACGCGACAAATTCTTCCAGTTACAAGTACCATCAGTCCATGAATCACCAGTTCTTATCGGTGATGCAAACAGCCAACATGGAATGCAGTAGCACTTGTCACCAGCCGTGCTATAGGACAACCATGTTCTTCTGAAACTCAAGCCAGACTTCGTTTTGCATGTGTAGAAATGTTCCTGGAAGCTGCGGCCTTTATTAAGACCTTCTGCCTGTTTTGGGAATGGACCAGGCGGCTGCAATGCACCACCCATCACAACAAATCTCTTTTCAAAAGCGCTTAATGTCTTGCTTCCAAAATATGCTCGGTCAGCAGAGGGCGGTAGCAATTCTGTCGATGCACTTGAGTCTAGTAATTGAGCCTCATGTTTAGGAAAATTCTGTTCATTCAGGGCACCATCGGATTCGGAGTGAGTACTGGCATTCTTCTGATCGTCCTCTGGCTGCCGAATATCTTCATTCGTTATCCCTTGTCCTTCTTCCCGCTGTTCCAAAGTCACACTACAAGACGCTTGTGGAGCAATAAAGTATGCGCTCAGTTTTGGTACTTTTTTCAGCAGTTCACTTTCTGCAACCTCTTTCTGTCTCTCTCGCTTTCTACGCTGAGCGCCACTAAGCTTTTTCTTGCCAGCATCGTGGGAATTCATACTCATCCTTCTGTCTGGATGCAAAACAGTCAGAGCAACATACCACTATGCCAAATCAGCTGCTTTGTGAAAGAAAAATACTGTGTTACCACCATACATTTTACTACCAAGGTCCCTGTGCAAAACAGTCAGAGCAACATACCACTACGCCATATCAGCTGCTTTGTGAAAATGAAGAAGACTGAAATTTAAATGGCTGGAGAGAATGAAAAGGTGGAAATGGAACATTGATGCCTAAAGAATATTCTGCAAACTGTCTGCTACCCCTGTCCTAAATCCTATTGTTCCCAATAGATGTTACCCAGCCATGCAGTAACATCTGGCTGCCACAGGACATAAACAGTTTTGAATTTATATGACTCTCCTTCCCTGAAAACCATCAGGTAATGCACAGAATTCACTAAAAAAAAAAATAACAATAATGTAATTTTGCATGTAACTTTCAGGATCTCAAAATCAAACAAAAGGAAATAAAACACCAAAAAACATTTCTACTTCTTTCCACTGAAATCATATATCTTATGTTGCATGATATATTATTTATTTATGTATTTGTTTATTTTTCAATATTGTGGAAAACCTTTGTCAATCAGGGTCCAAACTGTATATGTGTTCTGAAGGATACAATGATTTCAGACTTAAGACTAAACTATTACTAGGTATAAGCCAGGAAAATTTTTCAACACTTGGTATCTGCTGGTTTGATCCCCCTTCACACTCAGGGAGGTAACAAAAACACCACGGAATTCTTCACTTTGCAGGTTCTAGGCTAGTGGTACACATTTTAAACAGAGATGACACATATGCATGAAAATACAAATATTGACACTAACCTCAGAGAAGGCGGCTGGAGATATAGGCATTGCAACTTTATAATACATTAAAAGAAATACAGTAAGAACCTTAAACCTGAACCACAAGAACTATTCTGTGCATACTGAGGTGGCAATCTCTTCTCTGAGGAAAAAAAGAATCCCATACTTGTTGCTGGTGCATTGCAACATTTCCCATTTTTTTTAATTACATTTCACCAAAAACATTTTTCAGTGTGTACCTTACACGTGTTCAAATATACACACAAAAACCCATCCTAAAAGTCATAATATAACATATTTTTAAAGCATGCTGTTGCGCCATCCTTTCAGAGGTCCTGTTCACATGACTAACTTGTATGTGTATGTTTCAACAGGCCCTCTATTTCTGGAAGGTGGGGGGCACACTAGACTATGGAAAGGGTATGCACAGAGAGAATGAATACCCAGAAAAAAAACAAATAAATGTACTTCAGCTAAAGAAGGGAAACGATCCACACACAACATTTAACACCATGTCTTCCCATGTTTATGCCCCCCCATCCTTCCACAAAAACGAGTAACGCATGATGTCCTTTGCAGCACTACTACCTTTAACCAGGGGAACAACTATGAATGGTATGGTCACATATACATAAAGTACATTACAACAGGCAACCGAAGGTGACCATTCGTTACAGTAAAAGATGCTGCAGTCTGGCCAGACTGTATCCTCTCTCCCCCAATCCACACAACATCCATCGGACTATACTCTGACCCTTCAGATCATTTCTAGGCTCATATAGCAGAACCACTGCAATGCAGCTGCAGGAAAACTGAGGAAGGGGTAAGGAAGGGGGCCACCAACTTACAGATTGGATCGCATTCATCTTGCCAGTGTCTTTTCCTTTCCTAAAATTTATCTTATTCTCGGGTATGTTTGACAGTTAAAAAACACTGAACAACAGGCGTTCTGACCACCGTTTAAGAAAATGGTAAATCACAACTAAGACCTGCCAAATAGTTGTAACTTTTGCTTCAAAACCATTTCCCCATTGCTTTGCCTCTCTCTTAGGGGGGCCCCCGACACAAACATACACACACACACACACACACACACACCTGACCAAGCAAACCCAGCGATCAACACACAGCCCTTCACCTACCCAGCCCAGCGACCGACCCAACAGCAAGCCACAGACTGATCTGCGAGACCAAGCGACCGACCGAACAGCAAGCAAGCTACAGACTGATCCGCGCACCCGAACAAACAGACTGATCCACGAAGAAGCAACTGAACAACAGCAAGCAAGCCCACAATCCAAACACCTACCTGAAGCCGAAGCCCGCGCACTGAAAAAGTCCCATGAGAGCAGCTCAGTCCTCCTCATTGGTCCTGATTGCGGCTGAAGCAGTCTGGACCTCCTCTGTCCTCTATATCCATGTGTCCATATCAGGACTGCTGGTAAGGCAGTCTGGGATCACTCACTGTTTTTATGTTTTACAGATTTTTTTTTTTGTTATTTTCTAAGTGGGAGGGCTGCAGTCTGATAGGATGAGCCGCCCCTGCCCAAGTGCCCCCTGCCGCTTGGCGCCCTGAGGCAATTGCCTCACTTCGCCTCTCGTAGTTATGCCACTGCATCCAGGTTCCCTCCTGCTTTAAGGACTAGAAAAATCCTTGAATAATAGCCTGGTTACTTGGGTAAGAAAGAATTCCCAGGTATTCTCATTGCCAGAAGTACCCTTGTTGTTTATACACTTTGTTGCAAAAAGGGGACTGAGGAAGGAGTAAAAATATTGTTTGGTTTGTAAATGGAGGGTTGAAAAAAGTATGTCTCTCCTTGTATCCATTTCCCCTTTTCATCATACTTCTTAAGTACCTCAGCTGCCACTGGATCAAAAAGAGTTGTTGTCTAAGGGAGAGTTCAAGATCTCAGATTTTACTTCAGCAGGAAGACTTTGAGTCATAAGCCAAGCAAGTTTTCTCAAAACTGAGCCAGAAATAGCTTCTCTGGAAGAAGGCATCACAAGTACATCTCAGAATATGGTTAGTCATCTGAGAAACAATTGTCACAGAAACATATACAATTTTTTTTTTACTTCAGAAGATGGAAGGTTCACTAATAACTTCTATGGTTTCCTCAAAAGATCATATGGGCTTGAGAATTTAAAATCCTTAAAGTGCTAGAATCATATGTCTGCTTACCTATCTTATCCATTGCCTTCCCTTCTTTATCTGAGGGAATAGGGTTAGATGCAGTAACCAGCTTGGCTGCAGCAGATTTAAATAGAGGAACGACTGCTGGGTCTGCCTTGAGATTAGAAAACAGGTACTTATGAGGCTGGGGAATCTAATATCATCTAACAAACATTTTGGAAGCCAAAGGTTATCTGTCAGGTAAATTGGCTGCAGTAACAAAAACATCCTCTAAAGCAAGCAACACAAGAGGATAGGGAATTGCTTTAGGCATCTGCAGTTGCGTTAAATAATAATACACTTTTTGCATCCAAGAGGCTTCACTCTGTTCCTATTGAAATCCCTCACTCATATTATATAAACTTTCTGAAAAAAAGGAGATTTTTTTTCATTCAGAATGTCTGCAAGAATGCTTTCTTCAGAATCTGAAACTTCACAGTAAGTAAAATCCTCAGAAACACACTCTCCCTGAATGGTTTCACTTTCTGACTTGAAAATTCTGTCGGATTGAGAAGGAATTATTTCTGTCTTCCTGCCAGTAAATCAGTTCTGTCCATAGGGACAGAGACAGGCTTGCAGTTTTTCTTACCAAGCATGTTGTCCCCATCTGATAGACCCCTTAGGCACACTGGTACCAGCTTCTATATTCCCTTCCTTGCAAGTGAAAGCTCTGTACCTGTCCCTTCCTCAGACAACAACAAAAGTGGTTCTCCTTGGCTCGCACTGGGCTTTCCTACAGCCACAAAGGATGTGGCTATCTCCTGGTCTTTGGTGACTACTGATGTTACACCAAGGATCAAGGTAGGAGGAAAGATGATCTGAGGAACAAGAATTGCCTGCTGCACAGTCACCGACCAGTGATTTAGGCAAGAAAGTTGGGAGCATCCAACAAGACTCCATAACAAATCTCTTCTTTTTGTGAGTTGGAGAAGGTAATACCAATGAGTCCAATTGCTGCTCCACAGGTAAGCCAAGGAGAAAAAACTGAGAGCGAGTACTGCAACCTTGAAGCACTGTTGAGTACAGGAGAGAAGGAATCTGCTGTTCTGATGCAAGTATTATACTGGCAGTACTCCCACAAATATAATATCCTTTCCTCAACAAATTATAGCTTTTTAGGAAGCATGTTGTGTCACCAAAGGTAATTTTGGCAAACACAAAAACAGCGAGTGTTGTTCATGGAAATTGCTTTCCCCAACAATGAAGTTTGTTTTTTTATCCACAGTTGTATGACCTCAGAGTGGGTATTCATAAATCCAGGGGGGTAGTACTTGCCCCCTGCAAAAACAAAATTGTTGAATTGTTCATCAAAGGTGGTTTTGGTGAACAGTTTTAATTTTTTTTCCATTAGCCAAAATTACCCTAGCGACACGACATGAATCCGTTTTCCTAAAAAAAAGTTCATAAAAGCATTAGAATCTCATAACTATAAAATAAGTATGTCCATCCTTTTCACTTTATTTTCTAATCACATACACACAGAATTCCTTTAAAAAACAATATTTCACATAAATTTCAGTTCAGAAAGGAAAGCTTTCCTCCACAATGACTTATGTGCCCAGCTTGTAGATCACAGCCAACTAACAGGTGGCCTACCAAGAAGCATTTGCTTCAGCAGCAAAAAAGCTTTGAATTTTTTTGGTGCTCCTCCTGCCTTTTAAAAGAGTGCTCCACATGATCCTGGCTGGGGAAGCAGCAGGAAGATGCTCAAAGCTTTTGGAATCTGCCATCTGCGGGTGAAGTAAACCCACATAGCTTTGGCTACTGCAACAGTGATGATTTTGAGCATACTGTATTCTGAAAATTCTATTACATCAACCTGTTTAATAACCACAGTTCTCACAAGTTCTTCAGTCGACTCCTTAACCTCCTGGTGTGACGCATCAATCTTCAACAGGAAATCATTGAGTACTCAGTCAAATCATAAGATAAGAGTCATGGCGTCCTGATCAGATTTTCATTCTTAAATATAGGCCATAATCCAAATAAGACTAACTTGATCAACAGCAATAAATAAGTAATCATCCTTTCAAATACAAATAAACATCTTTACATTTAATATTACAGTGACTGTCACCACTCCATCTAAAACTAATGCTTCTTAGATAATATTATTAATAGTCAAAATGCAGTAGTTAAACTCATACATACTGTATTCCAATGCCAGCAGCTTAGTATAAAGAATTCTTTTATTTTCAATGTGTCAGTTTCAAGTTCCACACTCAGCACCTAGTGCTCACCTTTAACTGACAGCATACAACCGCACAATGTTATCAATGAAATGAACTAGATGCATTTTACTTTTCTGGCATAACTATGCAAAATATTCCAGATGCTGTTTTTCTAGCCATGCTCTATATAGAAATGATGGCCATGCCTCTTATACAGGCTCATCATTACAAGATGGAAGTTGTAGATCATGAGGCAGCTAAGCTTACACAACTCACAGCAGTACAATGTTTCAGCCCAAATTAAATTAAAGACTGTAAGATCATCAGATATGGTCTACAAATGAACTTCCACATCACACTCCTGGCAGATTACCTCCAACAGTAGAATTAGTTACCTTCCAGCAAACAATATCTGCTCCTTAGAGTACTTCCTCCTGAAAACTTCCAGGACAGATCACAGTTATGTGAACATGGCCTTTAGTATCCTATTCAGATAGCATGGATTGAGCTAACATCAGATATTTAAAGTATAACATAATTTAAATAATACTGTACAAGGGTTAGGTTAGGATCATTTACACCTATATGTCATTTTTTGCATACTTCCATTTAACACCAATAGCTACTTAAGGCATCCTGATAGTTCATGGGGCTGACTTCCTTAACTAAGTGACTTACCAATTAATAATAGCAAATGTAAGAAAAGGCAAGGCTTAAGTAACACTATGACACTAAAATTGTTAATCTAGGATGTCCTGCAGTGGAGATATTGATCACAGTTTGTCAATTGTTTTGCATATTTACATTCATATTTTAATAGGGGCATGATGTGAAATTTTAATGTAAAAGACAGAAAAATACATACACTGAACTGAAGATATTGCTATTTGTTTTCTAGTAATTATAAAGACATGAAATATTTCTTTATGTACCATAGTATTTCCAAAACTAAGTGATTTATAAACTATTGTATGGTATCATGTGGAAGCTTAGACTGTGTTGAAGAAAAGTGTCTTTGATATTTTCACTATAAGTTGAACAACTTGAAACACATTAACTGTTACTTATATTGTTAATTTAGACTCTTTACCTTAAACATAGAGGAACAGATGACTTCTCAATACATAGATTTTAATTGCCTACTCCATAGTACAGCACAACTGACCATCCTCTATGTACATTCATTCAGTCATTATATCTCAGCGTCTGGTCCAAGACTATCTGCCACCTTCATCGTCTCAGTTTCACTAACATTTTTTTCAAGGTCTCCATAATACCCTAACATTTATTTCACTTCCCTTTTTACCCACCAGTCTCTTGTCAATATATTCAACCTCCTACTCTACTTTTTGGAATATGTTTTTCTTATGCATCCTTACAATGGCTTGGAAGTTGCATGAAGTGATTCAGTAACAATTACATTTAGCTGTTCTCTTAGAAATAAAATACAGCAACAATGATGAGTGACTTTTTTTTCCGGAAAATGTTCATTTTGGACTTCTTCAGATTAAAAAGAGTTTATGCCAGTAGGTTAAAATTATTTAATTAGTTCCTTTTATAAACCAGACCCAACCTGCTTGCAGTTAAATAGCATGCAAATGGCAGTTGATGGAATTCAAATCCAGGTTTCCAGCTTCACAGTCCAATACCAATTAATCAATCATGACAGAATTATTAATGGTTGTGAACTTCAACTTGGCTAAATTAATTTTAACTCTGAAACAAATGGCATTTTTTCAAGGCAGTAAATAATGAAGAGACTTATAGATATGATTTTCAAATAACGTCAAAAGTTTGATTGTAAATGTGCATGTTATTCTGCAGATTTTAATTCAGTGAAGTTAGTTAAACCTTCCTGAATGGTTTGCCTGTGTGACCTTTTTACTCAATAGTTTGGATGTCATTTGGCATATGTTGCAGGCACCTTAATGTTTATGAATATCAGGCTTGATTTTAAGTTCTGTGTTTCTAAAGTATAGCCAAACAACCCACTTGTGCTATACTGATGAGTCAGAAAAAAGCCTGAATCATGCATGTCTAAAGTTAATGGAGTTTGTCTTTATGGTATCAAATGTACCCATAAAGACTTAAAAATATAAAAAGTAATAGGCATTCAGAAGCCATGTAGCTGAAACACTGATATGGCCGTAAGAAGTCATTTGCATACAGTAGACTCCCTCTTTTCCGGCGTCTCTCTGGGACCATACCTTAGGCTGGATAAAAGAATGGCTGGTTAATCAGAAAAAATATTCAAAATAGCATTTATAGGTTATAAATCAGTTAGAATAACAGGATTTGTGTAAGTATGCATTTTTCTAATTAATATAAAGTCTAAAACTCAAATGTCTGCCATTATTTAGCCCAAAGGAGGTAGAAGTATTGTTCTTCTCTGTTGTCTTTTGCTAGGGCTATGGCAGAATTTGATGGCTGGTTAAAAAGAATGATAGTTAAAAAGAGGCCGAATAAGAGGGAGTCTACTTGCACATCCCATGGGCCTCCACTAAGGGTTGTTTAAGGTATTACACGGTGAGACTCTGGCTTAGCTGATACTCTCTTGCAATATTTACTGAATGGTTTGCCTGTGTGACTTTTTTACCCATTGGGTTGTATCTTAAGTGATAAAGAGGACACACAATAATGATGCTGGGTAACTTTGTCTCGTCCTAATTTTATTTATTCATTCCCATTTACCCAGTTTATCATATTCATGGTTGGGAGGAAGCCATCCTAGCAAGCAGTGGGTATAAGACAGACAACTGATTCTACATGGGAAGCCATTATATCTCAGGATGCACAAACACACACACACACACACACACACACACACACACACACACACACACACAAACTTGAATATTGCGCAACTACTAAAGGGCAGTTATGAAGATTGCCAGATCAATTAACAACATATATTTGAAATGTGGCAGAAAACCACATCAGCCAGCCAATTAAAAAAATGTGGTCCACAGGAAGGACATGCAGACTCTGCAAATAAGACACCCCAGCTGGGAAACAAATCAGAAAGCCAGCAGCTGTGTGGCAGCAATGATAGTCACTGCACCACTCCATTACCATCTAACTGGAAATGCATCCAAAGAAACAGAAAATGAGCTTCTAAAAATAAACACAAAAATACATTTATTAGGAAACATTTACAGTTTAAGTATGGCAAATAGACAACACCAACCAATCTGATTCATTGTTTTTTTTTTTTTTTTTGCAGCAAATAAAATCATATCTGATTTATCACCACAAATATTAGCTTTTTTGTATAATATGAGTTTTCACATATTCTGAAATATTTCCACTCCATATAAAACCAACTTAAACTAGCAGATATTAATTTGCAAAGTATAATAATTTATGTTAATTTTCTCCTCCCTACCTGCCAAAATTCAGCCCTCCGATGTCCTAAATAGCTTAGATGGTCCCAAATGGGAGAAGCTGTTAACAAGAGGCTGTCATTCGGGTAGCCATCATAGTTTTTTTCTGCCCTATACTCTTCTCTGTGTTATCCTGAGCTAGCAGAAGCCCCACAGTACAGGTTCTTTGGCACTCTTACTTCCGACTGTAACAAAGTCTACTACAATGCACATGTTCATAGGTAAGTACTAGGCTAGCTGCTGTTGTGGGCCATTTTAAGCCTACCCAATTTTGCTTTCAAAGGTGAGAATCAAACCCTATACCTTGTGTCTGAGAGGTAAAAACCTTAACTATCATACTAACCCCTAACCCAAAACATGTATACAATATGGTGATATTCCCATGAAGTATGCAGGAGAATAGGTTCATGAGTGAATATTAGGTTAGCTGCCCTGCTGGGCTATTTTAAAGCTAGCCAATGTCCCTCAGTGGTAAGACTCAAACCCTGTACCTTGTGTCTCAAAAGTAAACACTTTAACCATTATGACAACCACTGACCTATATGCTGTTTAGTGAATGTTAGTTCTTGGCCCTGTATGTCACAATTACTAGGGCAAGCGTCATTCTTGCAGCAGATTGCACTGACATCCTTCCACCAAGGATGAACAAGGCTTGTCAAGAAACAGAAGCAAGTTGTAGTGAGTGAAGCTATGGAAAAAACACCTTATAATTCGCAGAACGAATCAGTGTGTACAGAAACAACAGCCTTTTCAGTTTCTGATATCAGTATAGTTTCACATTAAAATAATGTGAAAACTGTAACAAACTTCAGTTTGCAGTCTTCAAAAATTGGTGTAAATGCTACAATACATGTAATTCAGAATTCAGTGTTAAATAGATGTACTGCACATACAGAAAAGCCTGAAAATCGTTTCTCGCCTTTCTATAACCAGTAGAGTCCGGTCTTCTGATTTTGCTGAATTCTGGGCTGTTTTGTAGTTTCTGTGTTGCCCAGACCTTACTAAGATAGAAGGAAGCGTCTCTGTTCATCAGTGAGAGTGGTGAGCTTTGAGCAGCCTATCTATCGCTAGAGGAGTGGTTTCAGCTAAGAATCTGTAGTTTTATTGGCCATTTTGGGCTATTTCTATCCCTTTCACCTTTCTGTTTAAAAATACGTGTTTGCACGGATTTTGCACTTGTATTACCTCAGCAAGATCCTGCCTGGGTGCCCTGCAGACTTCTACAGCAGCAGAGAGAGAAAAGAGCGACTTTGAGTGGATTAAGTACCTCTGTTTTGCTTTTTATTGTTTATTTTCACTAACTGCACTATTCTGAGTGTTTTTTATTAACTTTGCTACTTATTTGAACTGTTTTTTTTATTCTGACACTATTTGCACTTTAACTGATCATTTCTAAGTGTTTTTCAACTGTTTAACTGTTGTGGACTACACACTCAAGTGTGATAGACATTTTTCTGCCTTGAAAGTGTTTGTATTACTGTATCTGTTTTAATTTTCGAAAAAAAACAAAACAAAAAAAATCCTATCTCTCTACTCGTTTCCAGACATTCTATAACCAGTAGAGTCCAGTTTTCAGATTTTGCTGAATTCTAGGCTGTTTTGTAGTTTGTGTGTTGCCCAGACCTTACTAAGATAGAAGGAAGCTTCTCTGTTCATCAGTGAGAGTGGTGAGTTTTGAGTAGCCTATCCGTCGCTGGAGGAGTAGTTTCAGCTCTGAATCTGCTGTTTTATTGGCCATTTTGGGCTATTTCTATACCTTTCATCTATCTGTTTAAAAACCCGTGTTTGCTCAGTTTTGAGCATTGCACAGCACCGCTTAACTAGGATTAAACTATTCCCGGTGCCAGAAAGTCTGCTCTTCGAACTTTCCCTTAGAACCAGACAGTTTTCTAGTTCTAACACTCAAAACTGTTTCTTTGTGCTTAGCACTTGTTTAAAATTTGTTGCAAGCACTAAATAATCTACAAATTACTACAACACTCAACCTTCCTCAGTTGTCAAGAGGAAAACAGTTTTTAGTACTTAAATTAATAAGCACCTATCCAGGCATGTCTAAGGGTCAGCTCCCGGTGTTTTCCCATCCACCTGATGAACATGGGCATCTTGGGGCAATGCAGAAATTGCCTCATGTACACTGACAACCCTCTCCTCCTACCACCCAACACTAGAACCTGTGAGATGCACTTATATAGCCAAACTGGAAGCCAAGCTCTATCCAGCCAAGACTGGACTTTTTCAGTCAAGAGGAGAAGATAAACACCTGCACCACACCACACTCAGCACATAGTCCTTCAAAACCTACACCATCTAAACCCACACATAGAAACACAAAACACACACCTACATTCACAGAGGCTCTCAATAAAAATCTGCCAAAGCAACAGAGACCTCCAAAGCTGAAACGCAAGCAACCACCCCCCCAACACTACCCAAATGACATATAGCCCACAAAATCAGTGCCACTCATCTTCAGCCCATAAGACAAAACAACGTACCCAACACACTAGTCATAGGCAACTCTATAGTCAGGCACACTGATGTCCCACTCACCAGACTAAACAAGGAGAAAGTTACTGTCAGCTGCCTGTCGGGTGCCAGGATCCACCACATAATGCATGCACTCAGGTCACTCCACAACAAGTACAAATATGACTCTGTCATTGCCCATGTTGGTGTGAATGACCTGAGACCTACCTCCCTGGACTACATGAAAAGAGACATGGAGGACCTCTCGGATCATGCAGCCCAGGCAGGTATGACCCTAGCCCTGAGTAGCATCCTGCCATCGCCCAGAATGATACCACAGTACAAGGACAAAATGATTGACTTCAACAATTGGCTAAGCTTCTGGTGTCATTCTAAGGGGATCCAGTATCTGTCTGCCTGGACGACTTGATCGACAGACCACGATGCTTTGCCAGAGATGGCCTGCACCTGTCACCCCTGGGAATCTGGATACTGGCTAAGGCTCTTGCCACCCCTATAGTGCTTTTTTTTAGCCAAGGTTCAAATGACAAACTTAGCACCGTAGCAGGTGCAAGCAAGCAAAATCTGAGGGTAATGCTACTCAATGCTAGAAGTCTAAACCTCAAAATGCACTCACTGAAGGCACTCCTTAAAATGGAGAACATCAACATCTGTGCAGTGACAGAGACCTGGTTCAAGGCTCCAGAGAGCACTCCTGCATTACCAGGCTATAATTCATACCATACCTTTTGGCCACCTAACCTGGACCGAAACACTAAAGGAGGAGGCGTGTCCATATTCATTAAGAATATCCACACCTCCAGGCTAGTTGCTCAACATAATGCATCCGAAATTATCCAAGTGCAACTAACACTGGGCAATACTGCAATCCAGGTTGTAGCTTGCTACAGATCCCCTGTCATGCCCCAAGATGCCCACTCCACGTTTCTTGATATACTGGAAAATATTAAGGTACAGCCCAATACCCTAATAATGGGCAATTTCAACTACCCCACCATCAACTGGGAAAACTACTCATGTACTAACTCATTTGCTCAACATTTTCTGGAATTCATAAATTCCAATGCCCTAGATCAGCTTGTCCATACCCCCACCAGGGGCAGCAATATCCTGGACCTAGTCATTACCAATATGGGTAAGCAATGTTCCACTCCAGAGGTCAGCTACTCACTGGTCAGATCCAACCACAAGATAATCACTCTAGACATCCATATTCTGCCCCCCACCCCCCAGTAAGGAAACCACAGTAAAAAACTTCTCCAAAGCTAACTTCATGCTTCTTAAGACAGAAGTGGAAAACTTCATAACACCCATGCAGACAGAAAATAGAGGTATGATTGCTAAATTCTATACAAATGCACTGTATAAGCACATACACGAGTGCATGGATCGTGACATCCCCAACAGAACCAAGATGCTATTCTCCAAAAAAAGGAAGCCAGTCTGGTGGTCCCCTGCCATAAACAAACTCTACAACAGATGGAAGAAGCTGTTGCAAAAAAAGAGTTAAATCCCATGATTGCAGGAACTCCCTGGTCAGCCTCAGTAAGAAGCTGAGATCCCTCATAAAATCCTCCAAAGCTAGTTATGAAAACAAAATCGCCACTGATTCTAAAGACAAACACAAAGCATTCTATAGCTATGTCAAGAATCTCAATGGCAACACTCAGATCTGCTCTGAGTTACAGCACAATGGCACTAAATATAACTGATATTGCCAACATCCTGGCAGATAGGTTCAGTGCTAACTTTACCCCCCTCTCACCCCCTAAAGGGCCCATCTCTATACCGGAAGAATGCAAAGATACTGTAATCATGGCTGCACAGGTAAAAAACACACTCTCCAAAGCCAAGAACACAGAATCCATGGGACCTGACAACATCCCAGGCTGCATTCTACATGAACTACAGAATGAAGTGGCACCCCACCTAACCACCATGTTCAATCATAGCCTCACCACAGGCTTTGTGCCCTCTGAATGGCGCACAGTGGCAGTTATCCCACTCCACAAAGAGGGAGCCACAGCGGACCCCAGGAACTACCGCCCCATTAGCATAACGAGCTTGGTCTGCAAGGCCATGGAACGTATCATGGAACTTATAAACAAAGACATTGGCAATCTCCAATGGAACTTATAAACAAAGACACTGGTAATATCCAAACTCTGGACCCCACCCAGTTCAGGTTTGTAAAAGGCAGATCATGTCTACTAAACCTGATAGACTTCTTTGAAGCAGTCACCAAAGCCGTAGACAAGGGTAAGGTGGTTCACGCAGCCTATCTAGATCTCGCCAAGGCTTTTGACACCATCCCCCACTCTGGAATTATAGATAAACTCACTAAACTAGGTATAAATCCCTATATCACCAGATGGGTTGCCAGCTGGCTCGCTGACAAAACCCACACTGTGAAAGTAGCAGACTCCAAATCCGACTTCAGACCACTGACAAGTGGAGTACCACAGGGTTCAGCCTGGGTCCTCTCCTGTTTGGTATCTACTTTTCTGAAGTACAGGCTAACACAGAAGGTCTTTGGTTAATGAAGTTCGCAGATGACTGCAAACTAGGAGCCATAATTGAAACTCCTAACGATGTGGACATCCTACAAAAGGGCCTCACTAATACAAATGCCTGGTGTCAATGCCATGGCCTCAAGCTCAATGCAAAAAAGTGCATTGTCATCCCCTTTGGTAAAAACTCTGTACCCATGAGCTACCACACAGGTGGTAGTCTACTTAACACTGAAAGTGTGATAAGAGACCTTGGGACACAGGTGGACAGTAGTCTCTCCTTTGATAATCACATCACCACAGTAGTCAGGAAATCCTTCTACGTGACATACCTCATCACAAAAGGTTTCTCATCCAGGAAAAAAAGGTCATTGTTCCCCTCTACTAGTCACTCATTAGACCCATTATAGAGTACAATGCCCCTTTTGGTATGTACCTCACAAGACATCTACAACAATTGGAAAGGCCGCAGAAATACCTCACACAGAGGATTACCAGCCTCAAACAGATGCCCTACGCAGACCGTCTCAAAAAACTCCAGCTTTACTCCGTCTCATATCGCCTACTCAAAGGCGATCTCTGCCTAAGATACAAAGCTATGTCAAACATAGAGCTGTTGGACGTGCTCCACTTAAAGAAATCACAATCTCTCAGAGCTACACGCTCTAGGGACCTAAACCGTGTCACCACAATAAACAGAACATGCTAGAGGGATAGATTCCTGTCCCGGAGACTTCCCATACTCTGGAACAAACTACCTATCTATATCAAGAAACAGTAGTAAGCACCACCAACTAGGAATAACATGAACAATGTAAAGGAAATCCAGTCACAGTTTATTATTATATATTGCAATATAAATAATCCCTTTAGTGTTGCAGTTAGCGTATGTGTTTAAAGTTAATTTCCTTTTCCTAGCGTTTAAATAAATAAAATCTCCCGTAGATAAAAATGTACAGTAATTACAACACCCACACTTATATAAACCTTTCTTTTCTTTCATACTACTCTGTGTGTTGACTCTAACCGAACCCCTCTCTAAAATATTTTTAATACTGTTACCTTTCCTGTATGTGTAAATCAATTCTTTGTCAAAAATGTATTTTAAATCCGAAATTTTAGAAAAATTGCTCCATTCCTTGTCAAAAATTCTCGTAATAACTTTAGAATTACCGTCATATGTAGTAATTAAATTAGAGGCATAGTCTTCCATAGGTTTGTTTACTTGTTTTGTATCATCCAAGAATTGAACTTTACCTAAAATTGGAGCAAATTTGTCATTTCTCTTTTCACTTACTTCATCCAAAATTTTGTCAAATAATTCCCCTGGATATCCTCTGTTTAAAAATAATTCTCTAAGTACACTTACCTCACTTAAAAAAGTCTCGTCGTCAGAGGTCATCCTGCTCAACCGTACTAGTTGTCCCTTCACCACACCTTCCCTACGGTTGAGCAGGATGAAACCACACCAGAAGAAAGAGGATAAACAGGAATTATTTATATTGCAACTTGTAAAGAATGTGAATCCTTTTATATAGGGAAAAGTGAAAGGAAGTTAAAACAGAGGATTTACGATCATTTATATGAAATTAGAACAAAGAACGAGAGAAACGCATTATACAAGCACACTACCACCTGTAGGACATCTGGTTTTCAATTTTTTATTTTGGAGGTGGTTGCACTGAGTCCTAGGGGTGGTATGAGGGAAACACTAGTTGAATACAGAGAATTATATTGGCAACTGGTGTTGGATTCTAGCAAATTCCCAGGTCTAAATGAAATGGTATCTTTAGCCCCAGTGCTTAAAATCAGATCTGCTAAACTTTAATTTACTATATGTATAAGTTAGAAAGAACACTTTTAAGTCAAATTGAAAACGTACCATTTAATCCAGTCTAAATATACCAAGTTATAACTATGAATTAATTTATATGTTATTTTCAGTTTCACCACTTGAGGGAGACATACACTGTTCAACATATATTATTAATTTTAACCTATTTTAATTATTTATTTATATATTATTTATTAATTGTCAGTTTTGGAGATTTATGAATAGGATGAGGGTATTAAATGCATTTAATTAGATTTATTAAATGTAAGAAGTTACAAAACTATTTTGGTTATAGGTTTCTTTATTATAAATGGAATTAACTGATTTTATCAATTTTGTTGCTTTTAAAGTTGATTGAATTGTTCTAATTGATGTTAATAGGGAGGGTATAAATACAGATGGATGTGGTTGCTTTTCATTTTCTGATGAAGTTGATGACGAAAACGTGCTGTATCTGTACAAGCGTTATTGTGGATAATAAACTGTGATTGGATTTTCTTTACATTGTTCGTGTTATTCCTAGTTGGTGGTGCTTACTACTGTTTCTTGGTTTTTCGTGCGCACCATTGGTCCTTTTTGTTTGGTTACCTATCTATATCAAACAAAGCTCCTCATTAGCACCCATCAAGAAAAATCTTCATGATTGGATGGGAAATAGGAAATTCACCCCAGGGATCACCTCTGTTGCTCTGCTCGACAGGAGCACATGAAAATAATTTTCTTGGGTGGCGAAAGCCAGGGAACCTTTTTGGCTAGGCTTATATAGGCCCTAGGGCCAATAGCCTAGTACCTACCTATGAACCAATGAAACATTTCAGTATCTCAAGTTAATGGTATAAGAATGATTTCAGATAAAAATAAGAATGTAATTGATACTAGTTTGTTTTCAGAAATGAGTGCGGACTTAGACTGCAGGGTTTCACAGTAATCCTGCAGAAATACATCAGTCTAATACAGCTTATACTAATGTAAATGACACACAGACTTCAGGAAAGAATAAAGAAGAAATCCTTACAATAGCTCCTGCCACTATTGTTACTGGTTCCATAGAAAATAATTTTCAAACTATTTATAAAGGGTGTGGCACAAAGGTGGCTGAACCACAGGCCAAATGGGGGCAAGCTTCCCTCTACTTTTAGCAGACTCATGAAGTACGCCCTTTGCTGATAGGCCGGTTGGGAAATAAAAACAATTATTCAAGTACAATAGCGAAATATAAAGAAACAAGCTTAATTTCAATAAAACAAACTTGTTTCTTTATTTTCTTCTACAATAGTTGAATCAGTCTATTGCTATCTAGGGGGAAGAAAGGAAACCTGCACCATTGGTCCTGCCTGCACCTACATCTTATGAGCTGATACTTACTGCCAACTAGAGATGCAGATGTAGTTTTAGTGCGGACACCATGATTTGTTGAAAAGCAAAATAAAAACCAAAAAAAGTTTGTTGTGCTTTTCCCTTACAGCAAAAAGGTCATTCAAGGTGAAGAAAGCATACCTCTCAACTGCCCTTGATTTCTCTGATTTTGCCTCATATTTTTCTCCCGCACCTTGTAAAATGTTTCAGTCTATGGTGAGCCACTGAGAATTACAATTAGCAAGAAAATACAGTCATTAGAGTTTCATCCATGCTATTGTTATGAAAATTTCATATTAAAGCCACAGCACAGCTGGGACATATGCAGTCTTCACAACTGTGTGTGTGTGTGTGTGTGTGTGTGTGTGTGTGTGTGTGTGTGTGTGTGTGTATGAGAGTGCAAGCTAGTGAGAGTGTGCAATTCTGCATGATTCTTGGCATGTGAGCATGTGCAAGTGTGTGTGAGTTCGAGTAAGTGTTTGCTTTTAATGTGTATGTGCATGAGTGTGTGTGCCCTATACTTACAGAACATCGACTTCTCAATTTCCCTGAATTTCCAGACGGTCCCTGACTGTTTTTTTAACTATAAAATGTTCATTCAGCAGCAAGATTGTACAAAACAATTGTGCAGCCCAGATGTTTGGTGCACTTTCAATAGGTCACCGCTGAATGTGAAAAAAGAAGTCATGTCTTATCATAACATTCCATCTGTGTTGTAGATATTTATTCATTCATTAATGTTAGGACTTTGTTTCCATCCTTGAAACCAATATGGCCGTTTCCAAGCTCGCGCCAGCCAAAAACTCTCAGCTAAGACCTACACATAATGCCCCTCTCATAGTCCAGATCGAGTTTGCCTCCCCCTGAAAAATAGAGGTAGTAATAGAAAACAGTAGGAAGCCCTATCTGAGCAAATGCCCCAACC